>NC_066536.1:4760515-4873015 GCF_024679095.1 Eriocheir sinensis
TACAGGCTATGGGGAATGGAGAGGAATGTGAGAAAAATACGGGAGATTACAGAGGAAAAGAGGGAAACAAACAATGAGAAGTCTGCAGGATAAAATGGGAAGACAAAAGATAAAGCAAAGGAAAAATAACTCATAACGTTGAAAAAAATGGGGAAAAAAACCGAAAGGGAGAAATTTGAAAGAGTAAAATGAATAATAGGAAGTTAACTAAAGTAGAAAGGTTTATAATTGGAGACGATGAAAGGAAATTAGAAAAATGAAAATAAATAGGGATAAAAAATGAGTTTAAACCGATGATGAGTTAGATCCCAAAACGCTGGTGGCGCAAATTAAAAAAAGAAAATAGAAGAAAAACAACTGGAATCGATTAAAACTGGAAAAAAACAAAGAAAAATCATAATTATTTTTTTGTTCGAACGTAACGTAGCTCTTTTTCATTATTACTTTTTTTTTTTTTTTTTTTTTTGCCCTTGAGCTGTTTCCTCTGCTGTAAAAAATAAAGCACATTTTTTCCGGACGCAAAACTGATCGTATTTAAAAACAATGGATCAAACGACAATCACGCTGCATTTACGTGATTTCATTAACGCTTTATGCAACACGAGAGCTTTGCGACATAAGTGGATAATAGAAGCCGGTTAGTTAGTTTGCAATGAAAGTCAAACGAAGTGGAGTTAAGCAAAATTACGTTTCAAGCACTTACTATCACACACACACACACACACACACACACACACACACACACACACACACACACAGCTTGGCTCAGGTGATAAGACAGCATGCCACAAACAAACAAACAAACGAACAAACACACTGACTCCTGCCATTGACCACCACGCGGCCAAAATCTCTAAAATTAATTAGTGAGGTGTTTATAATCTCTCTCTCTCTCTCTCTCTCTCTCTCTCTCTCTCTCTCTCTCTCTCTCTCTCTCTCTCTCTCTCTCTCTCTCTCTCTCTCTCTCTCTCTCTCTCTCTCTCTCTCTCTCTCTCTCTTGTCGTATATTCATTGCTACTACTCAGATTCCTATACCATCTCTCTCTCTCTCTCTCTCTCTCTCTCTCTCTCTCTCTCTCTCTCTCTCTCTCTCTCTCTCTCTCTCTCTCTCTCTCTCTCTCTCTCTCTCTCTCTCTCCCCATTTCCGTTTCTTTTATCCATTTCTCTCTCTCTCTCTCTCTCGCTCCGCTCTCTCTCTCTCTCTCTCTCTCTCTCTCTCTCTCTCTCTCTCTCTCTCTCTCTCTCTCTCTCTCTCTCTCTCTCTCTCTCTCTCTCTCTCTCTAACTAAAACTAAAAGCAGATAAAAATGGCCAGTGAAAAAAAACAGGTGTAGTAAAATAAGCAGGTTAGTATCCGTAGAGTTCCACGAGCCACATTTTAAACTTTGATGTAGGAAAGAGGTCGTTCACACATTTCTGATAAGCATAAAATCGTCGTATGCCTCAGGACAATTCAATGACACGATTCTTCACACGTATTAAGTGCCAAAGGATATACTCTGATGTTATTAATACATATGTTTATTTTAAAGCTCATTAATTATAGGGATTTATGAAAAAGCATTATGCGCGATCTTTTATTTTTATTTATCGTCAAAAGCGTGCCCGTGCAATTACCGAGAAATAAATTGCCATGAAAAAAAAATCCGTCGCCATTGTGAAAAGTCTATATTTGGCACGAGAGAGAGAGAGAGAGAGAGAGAGAGAGAGAGAGAGAGAGAGAGAGAGAGAGAGAGAGAGAGAGAGAGAGAGAGAGAGAGAGAGAGAGAGAGAGAGAGAGAGAGAGAGAGAGAGAGAGAGAGAGAGAGAGAGAGAGAGAGAGAGAGAGAGAGAGAGAGAGAGAGAGAGAGAGAGAGAGAGAGAGAGAGTAAGGAAAAAAAGGAGAGAAAGGAAGGGAAAGAAAGGGAAAGAAAGGAAGGGAAAGAAAAGAATAAATAAATCAAATATATAAATAATGGATCAAATAATAGAAAAATAGAAAGTATGAATTGCATCAAAGAAAGAAAAAAAGAAAATAAATAGAAACAGCAAAGAGAAACTCGCTGAAAATAAGGAGATAAAACATGGACCAAAATTCTTGAATGAAAATCTAACAAAAATCTGGGAAAACAAATCTGGAGCCGCAATTTAAAGCGGAAAACTGGAAGAGAAAAATCTGAATGAGAAAACTGGAGAAAAATATTATGAAGGGGAAGTCTGGGAACGAGAACAAAAAGCTTCTGGTGGAGGGACGAGAAGCACGGCGGAAACCCAAACAGTGTCTTCCAAAATACACGTTTCGCCCGCCGTATCAAAGACGTCTGCAATTTCTACTTTTCTACTGCAACAACTTTATTTTTATCACGCTTATCTAGTGTGTCTCAGATTTTATCATTTGAGAATTTTCATGTGTTCCCACGGATGTGTATATGAAGCCACGTCATTGGAAGCGCAACGTGACATCTAAGGCGAGCGATAAAAAAAATATAAAAATTGGCTGAGCAGAGTGAGAAAAAGTAAATGTAGAAAAAAAATGGAAGATAAATATGAAGAGGCTTATGGAGAAAGATCTAAAGCCGTATTTCTTGATCCGGAAAATTGAAAAACACACTACTATTTATCTTGCCGAGGAAATTTATTATTTTGTTTTTGTTTCCGTGACCGCGGTGAAGGATCAGTCTCCTCTATAGTAATAACATAGCGGGCGTTAAGGGACTGAGTGCTTCCGTAACTGAGGAAATGGAATTTGACACGCCATCATGTAACGAATGGAACCTTCATTGGCTAAGGATAAAGAAGTGGGTGATCCAGCGACTAGAATAAGAAAATGGAAGGTCCTATAATTGATGAAGAGAGATTAGACGCTTATATTATTGTTGATAAGCAATTGGATGTAACATTTACAGATTAAAGACGCAACATTTACAGATAAAAAAGAGACTGAATATTTTGTGGGACGATAAGAGATTGGACGCTCTTATGATCAACAGTAATGGAATGAACGCATCTGTGATTGATAATACAGGCTTGGAACACTCATATGACTGATGTTTAAGATTTAGATGTTCCAGTAGCTGACAACAGCTAAATTAGGCGTTTCCATGGGTGACGATAAGTGATTAGACCCACGTGTGGCTGATAATAAAGGAACTGAAACTTCCCCTGACAGGCAATAAGGGATTTAAGGGCCTGTGTGACTGGGTTCCTCGCTTTGGCCTGATGCTGCGAGAGGGAATGAGTTTCGAAAAATATTGAAATAAGGGATTAGATTTATGCGTAAAGGGAATCTGATTCAGAGTTCCGCGTGGACGAGTTGAGGTGATTTCAATTATTTCACTCAATTATAGTTTCGTATTTATTTATATTTGAGGCTCAGTCATTTTTACGACCCCTGAGAGTTAAATGAAAATGTTTTCGTTATTTGCTGACGTGGGATGATTTGAGAGAGAGAGAGAGAGAGAGAGAGAGAGAGAGAGAGAGAGAGAGAGAGAGAGAGAGAGAGAGAGAGAGAGATAGAGAGAGAGAGAGAGAGAGAGAGAGAGAGAGAGAGAGAGAGAGAGAGAGAGAGAGAGAGAGAGAGAGAGAGAGAGAGAGAGAGAGAGAGAGAGAGAGAGAGAGAGAGAGAGAGAGCGAGAGAGAGAGAGAGAGAGAGAGAGAGAGAGAGAGAGAGAGCGGCGTCCTTTCTGTTTATCGCGCTCTGTCCTTTGAAGCGGAGGATATAAAAACGGAGTCAGATTTGTTTGTCGACTCTCTCTCTCTCTCTCTCTCTCTCTCTCTCTCTCTCTCTCTCATCAACAGGTAATTTCCATGCATCTTGCCTTCATTTCGGTTCGCAGTCCACAAATCTCATCACATAATAATCTAATCAGCGCCGCGCACCTGTCTATCTACTTTGTATAATTACCAACCTGTATTTATAGCCTTCATTATCAATCCACATTCGGCGCCATCAAACGATCGGGTCGCACCTGCACTATCTACCATTATCCATCAGGAATCACGAGTACCAGATGCTGCAGCGACTATGTTTTTTTTTTTTTTTTCGTCAAATTAGTGTTTCATCTATTTATTTTCTATGTTGATTTTTACTTTTGGTGAGCTTGATATTTTGCAGTATTTGTTCCTGTCCTTGTTTCTTTGTTTACTCACATGTTTCCTATCATTTTTTCTTTGTCTCCCTTTTTGCTCCGTATTTTTTTGTTTTCTATAGTTGTCTACAGTTTCTATAATTTCCTAGCGTGTGTGGATTGATTGTTTCCTTACTTCAATGATTTCATGTTTCCTTACGTATCTGTTTTCATATTCACAATTTTTTTTTTTTATGTTCCGATTGTCTCTTCAGAAAGAACATAATGAGCACATTGGTCCGTATTGTGTGTGTGTGTGTGTGTGTGTGTGTGTGTGTGTGTGTGTTATGTGTACATCTCGCTCTGATTTCGATTCCCGGAGTGTACAAATTTGTGTGAGCGTCTCGTGTTTTCTTGTCTTTGGGTATGAATATAATATCGGTAGGTGCACCTGGTTGGGTCCGCGTGTGTTTTAAATTCTTTGTGATCAAACGGACGGAACACGTGAACCCTGTCTTGGGGTGCTGTCGTGAAGGAGGAAGGGACGAGGCTGGAGGGGACGTGGAAGGTTGAAGGATGGAAAACGTGGGGAACAGGGGAGCGGGAACTGAGGACAAGGTAGGAACGGAAAAGGTGGAAATTGAAGAAGCAAAACGATTTGAAGAAAGCATATGGGGAGGCTGATAAATATGATGAGGAGGAGAAGGAGGGGGAGGAAAGGGGTAAAGGAGAACAAGATAAAAAAAGAAACAAGACTATAAAAATAATCTTGCTTCTGTTTGTCTTCTGTTTTTCTTCTAGTTCTTGCTTTCTGCTCATGTTCTTTTTCTCGTAAAGAGAAAAGCGAAGAGCGGGAAAAGAGCAGAAAGTTGTACACGATGACACACACACATGCAGAAACACACACACACACACACACACACACACACACACACACACACACACAGTCACACACACAGCAGAGTCAAGGTAATCAAGGGGCGCCAGGTGAAAGGCGTCGTGACCTGCCGTGGCGAGGAGTGGGCCGACGGGAAGAGACGCGGCGACAAAACGTTCCGACGCATAACAAGTGGAGCGGATGGACACGAGAAAAAAAACGCTCTGACGCATAACAAGTGGAGCGAATGGACACGAGAAAAAAAACGTTCCGACGCATAACAAGTGGAGCGGATGGACACGAGAAAAAAAACGTTCTGACGCATAGCAAGTGGAGCGAATGGACGCAAGAAAATAAACGTTCTGACGCATAACAAATGGAACGGATGAACACGAGAAAAATATCATTATAGATTGCGACGGCAGAATATGTTGTTCACAATAGAATATCATAACGGAAAGCTGGTGAGTAACTTCAGAATTTAAATATATATCACAACTGAACACAATTGACGGTAAACAAAAACACTGTCACAAAAGTTAGTCCGGAAAATGGAGGCCAAAAAAATCATATTACAACAAAAATCCTTTCAGGGAAATACTAAAAATGAATATTATGAAGGGAAGAGAGAGCTTAATTAATGGAAACAGGAAGAGTAATATTGTACTGGCCAAATGTAAGCTAAATAGTGGAAAAAAAATATATCATGCAGCAACACAGTGAACGAAATAGCAAAAACGAAATTAAAACCTGTAATGAAATAACAATGACCGGAATATTTAAATCCCAGCGCACTGACAAAATATTACCAAAAGTTTATTAAAAATTGAAAAGAAAAAAAAAACTGCATGAGAAAAATTAACAATAACAATGATAAGAACTGTAATAACACAATGGAATAGTCAACAACAACAACAACAACAACAACAACAACAACAACAACAACAACAACGGTAATAGCAACATCAATAAAAATAATACTAGTGAAAAGAGATCATTACACTGCCGGCAATTACATGAACTTAATAAAATGAATTTAAAAATTAGCATATATCAAACGAGCAATTTTAATTAGATGATAAAATAAATATACACAGAGGAGTAGGAGGAGGAAGAGGTGGAGGAAGAGGAGGAGGAGGAGGAGGAGGAGGAGGAGGAGGAGGAGGAGGAGGAGGAGGAGGAGGAGGAGGAGGAGGAGGAAAAGCGGCAGGAGGAGGAGGAGGAGCAGGAGGGGAAATAGGAAAAAGAGGAGGAGGAGGAGGAGGAGGAGGAGTCATGCTCTAGTCACTGGCGAAACAAGTCAAAAGAAAAAGGATTGACACTCAATTAATTTTGTTTGACAAGCAACTACTAACAGGAGAGAGAGAGAGAGAGAGAGAGAGAGAGAGAGAGAGAGAGAGAGAGAGAGAGAGAGAGAGAGAGAGAGAGAGAGAGAGAGAGAGAGAGAGAGAGAGAGAGAGAGAGAGAGAGAGAGAGATAGAGAGAGAGAGAGAGAGAGAGAGAGAGAGAGAGAGAGAGAGAGAGAGAGAGAGAGAGAGAGAGAGAGAGAGAGAGAGAGAGAGAGAGAGAGAGAGAGAGAGAGAGAGCACGAGTTTATGACCATGCTCTGTCAATGTTTGTTTGTCCGTTCGTCTGTTAAATATATGTATGTAATAATGCCAGTTTGTATGTGTGTATAATTAAGGTTATGTATTCTTATATGTATTTATGCATTTATGGCTATGTATGCTTTCTAATAGCAAACAAAGCAGATTAAGGGTTAAAATATGTAGAGCTAATGTGCAGGCGGCAAAATGTTAATTAATGCTGGAAAAGGTGGATCACGAGAAAAAGTTGGAAAGTTTCGTTTAGTCGGCGCAACATCTGTGGTCATATGCCTGAGAGAGACAGAAGGGGAAGGAATTATAGGAGAAGGGAACAGATCGCAGGAGACGGGACACAACCCCCGATTAATACCTGGTACCCATTCACTGCTGGGCGGACAGGGGCGTAGGGTATCGGAAAAGCCGCCCAAATTTTTCCACTCCACCCGGGAATCGAACCCAGGCTCTCTCGGTTGTGAGCCGAGTGTGGATCACGAGAAGAGGATGACTAAATTACTCTCACTGATGAAGAATATATGTATGTATATGTATGTATGTATGTTTCTATGTATGTTTATATGTATGTTTGTATGTATGTATGTACTGACTCTCCCAGCGCTGAAACCCACCAAATATGCTACCTGGCCGAACGGGTAGTCCACTGGTTTCTTATCTCACTGGCCGGGGTTAGATTCCCAGCCACTGCAGATGTATATCCCAATTTAGCTTCAGTGAATGTACGTAAGTTTTACCTGTGTGTTTTTGTATGTATGATATTGATGTGTACGTATGTATGTATGTATATATCTATGCATGTATGTACATACGTATGTGCACTTTGCGGCAGGCGCTGGGCGGGTGGCCGACGAGGTGCAGAGGGCTGTGATTTATCGGACAGAATCACAGGTGCCGGATATCGTGTGTGCGAATTAATGCATGTGTGAATGTACAAATATATGCATGTATATACGTATGTATGTATGCACGCACGGCTATATGCACGCGTGGTTGTTTGCAAGAATGGATGTATGGGTGGATGGTTGATGGATGGATGGATGTCGGTAGGCAGGTAGGCAGGTAGGTAGGTAAGTAGATAGCTAGGTAGGTAGGTTGGTAGGTAGAAAGGTAGATGGGTAGGTAAAAAGGTAGTTTCGTATGTCTATATTTATGAATGTCTGTATATATGCGTGTGTGAAAGTAAGTATTTAGGCAGAGAGACAGGCGGGGAGTGTCACGGTGAGTGGAATGAAAGGAATGAACAATGGGAATGTTACTTTTTACGGCGCGTATAAATCCCCGTGTGCGTCCAGCCGTCCCTGTGTGCGTTCTCTGTACCTGTAAACTAGTGATGGTGCGGGACGGGAGGGAGGAAACCAGGACGAGGACAAGGACGAGTAGGAAAACGGGGACGAGGAGTTGGAGGAGGAGGAGAAAAGGAGGAGGAGGAGGAGGAGGAGGAGGAGGAGACAAAAGAGGAAGAGGATGAGAAGAAATTGTAGGAGGAGGAAGACGAAAAGACAGAGCAAACTATGAGGAGGAAAAGAAAAAAAAGGGAGAAGAGGAGGAGAAGGAGAAGGAGTTACCGTAGGAGGAGGAAGACGAGAAGGAAGAAGCAACAAGAAGACGTGGAAGAGCAAATAGTAGAAAATATCTTTGCCTATATAAAAATAAGAAAAACACTGGCCCCATTCAGTGACTTAGCATTTTGTCACCCACTTTTGAGACGCGCAGTACAGCTTCAAACACTTGACGTCCATTCCACTCCTGTCGCACTAAAATATAGATCAATGTGAATTCTAAACTGGCAATTCATTTTTTCATTAGGTAATTCTTCCGGCAATTAATTCTTGCTACATGACTCGATTCGAAAAATAAATCTGCCAATGTCTGTCTAGAATTTCTTCCCTTGAATTGATGGACGATTTTTTGTCATCGGGTCATATTGAACTCTAAAAAACGTAAAGTAATTGACGTAATTTAACTTTTACAGGTATTCGCCTCTATTCCTGAGTAAAGAGGCTGATTAGTTTGAAAAGTTTGGATTTGAAACGAAGGAAGAGAAAAAGAAAGAAAAAACGAAATCATAAAAGAAAAAGAAGCAAATAAAAACGAAACCAAAAAATAAGAAAAACAAAACAAAACCTAAAAGAAGAAAAAGAAGCAGAAAACGAAGAAGAGAAAGAAAAGAAAATAAACGAGGGAGGCAAAAAAAAGACAAAAAAATGGAAACGAAATAAGGAAACGAAAAAAACAATAGATGCCGGAAATTTCTACATCGGAAAATCATTCTGCTTGAGAGAGAGAGAGAGAGAGAGAGAGAGAGAGAGAGAGAGAGAGAGAGAGAGAGAGAGAGAGAGAGAGAGAGAGAGAGAGAGAGAGAGAGAGAGAGAGAGAGAGAGAGAGAGAGAGAGAGAGAGAGAGAGAGAGAGAGAGAGAGAGAGAGAGAGAGAGAGAGAGAGAGAGAGAGAGAGAGAAAGGGGGGGGGGGGCGGGGAGGGAAAGGACGATGGAATGAGGATGATTATGACAACATTCCTCGCGTCAGGGGAGTGAAATATTGCCGAGGACGATGAGGAAGCGCGTTGGTTTATCTGCTGGCTAATGGAAGGCTCGTTATGGTGGCGGGGGGAGGGGGTAGGGAATGGGAATGGGAATGGGGAAGAGAGGGGTAGGAGAGGGATGGCGGTGCTGCTGGAAGGAGCGGGTTGAGGAAGGACGAAGAAAGAGAAGTCGGGTTCTGGAGAGGAAGGAAGGACAGAGAGCGAGGATAAGCATAAGGAAGAATTAAGGCAGGAAAGGAAGAACAGAGAAAGGGAGGGAGGTAAGGAGAAGGCGATGGTTAAAGGGAGCCGAAGATAGAGAAGTTGGGATCATGAGAGGAATGAAGGACAGAGAGTGAGAGAGAGAGAGAGAGAGGATAAGCAGGAGGGAGATTTAAGGCAGGAAAGGAAGAACAGAGAAAGGGAGAGAGGCAAAGGGAAGTGTGAATTAGAAATAATGACATCGGGCAGGAAAGAGAGAACCGAGGGAGGATATGAGAAAGGGGATGAGAGAAGAATGGATTAGTGAGAAAGGAAAGGGTTAGGAGGAAGGGAGGAAGGAGGAGGGGAGAGTAAAAGGAACATTAAAAGTAGAAAGAGGGTGGAAGGAAATGGAAAAATGATAGAAGAATAAAGAATAAAGTTACAAAAGGAGAAAGACATGGGAGAATAAAGGTGGAATAGAAGAAAAAAGCCAGAAAAAAGGATAGAAGAGGAGTAAACGGGGGAAAAAACGACTTGAAGAATCAATGGAGGGAGAGGAAAGGGAAGAAACGGAAGGCAGGAAGGGCGAGAGGGCAGGAAACGAGAGAAGAGAGAAATTGAAGAGAAAAGGAAGGATGGAGACTGAGATGGAGAGAGAGAACGAGGGGGAAAGGGAACGAGGGATTGAGAAGAAAAATAGGAACGGAAAGGAAGAAGAGGACAGGAAGGAGGAAAGGAAAAGCGAAACAACTGAAGAGTGAGAGAAAATGAAGTAAAAATTGGAGTTAGAAAAAGGAGTTGACAGATTGAAATGTAGAGCCATCAAAAAAAGTGACGCAAACGAAAAAAAGTCACACAGAAACAGCGAACACAGCGTCACCAGCAATCACAAAGCCGAAACAAACACCGCGGACCGTGCTCTACGTGCCGTTCCGCCGGTGATCGGGAGCCACACAAACAACAGCAGCAAACAGCCAATAAACAGCCGCCGCCAGCACCGCGTCACCCGAACAGCACCACCACGCGTGTAGCTGGAAATGACGTGCTGTTATGAAGTTGATGTGCGAAGTGGTGTTTGCCGTTGATGTGAAAGGTGACGTTTGCTTCTTGAATTTGCGTTTAATGTTGATGTTTAGTTTTGAAGCTTATTGAGTTTATTTATAACATTTATTACGCCTTTTTAAATGATAATGATATATTTTTAGAGAACTCTGTTTATTTGAGCACGACTAATCAAAACTATAATTAACATTGCTGATTCGTTTTTCATTGCAGCAAATCAAGGATACCTGTAATAGTTGTCAAGTTTTGTCCTCCGAATCATGTAGACGTTTAATGCTGCTAATCAAGTCTATCTGGTTGTTGTTAATGAAGTTTTACTGCTACTAATAAGCCTTCTTTTACCATTGCTAATCATGAATGTTTTATCTCCGAAAATTGTGCTTTTGTTGATAGTAATCAGACCTAATTTAACATTGCTAATTATGCGTGTTTTAATGCAAGTAATTATATTTTCACTGATACTTATCAGGAACGCTGTAATTATGTTAATCATGTGTTCATAATGTTAACTATTTTTTTTCTAATTGTTTGATTTAATGTTGTTAGTCATATATAGTTAAATGCAGTTAACCGAGTCAACTTTAAACGTTTCTATGAGTTTTGTGTTTACTTTTGTGTTCTTCTGATGAACATGTCACAACAGCAGCCAACACCAGCCGCCCACACTGCACCACTCCCACCGCAGCAGCGGAAAGTTTAAATTGCTGTCCTGCTAATCAAGTTATTCTTTTTATAAGGCAACGTACATATTTGCACTAAACTTACTGTATAGAACATTATCCTTTTCGAATTTTGTTTTAATAAGTTCATATGGGATTTTTTTATTAAACAGTCAAACGCAGGGCATTATTCATTCAGAATATGTTTTTAAGTGAACAAACACCCGTGCATTAATTATTTCAGTATTGAGCAAATTATTTCAAAGCCTTTTGGTCAAGAAGGCACAAGTGGCTTGACATTATGCATGCTAAGGGAGGAAGTTATTCTTCTAGGGCTTCTTTTTAGATAAATAAAAATTCTGACGTACAAAATTCACAGCGGGCACGTTGTTTACCTCTCTCGTGACGCCACTGGTGAAAAAAAGAAACTAGGGCATTCCAATTAATTTCGCCATTGCTTTTAAATTCGTCATGAGAAAAATTTAATTGCACAAATATTCAAAAGTCTTCAATGTTTTTTTTTTACACCCGTTGCTAGTTTTATTCATCTATTTACTCCTTTTGTCCTCCTTTGTTCTATCTGTGTACTATAGCTCTACTTATCTCACTAATTCTTTGATCCTTCAAATAGTATATAAAAGCATTCAATTATTTTTTTATTTTTTATTGACCCGGTGTTTACCAAGAGAGTCGGTCAGGCTCTGCCAACCCTTCCTACTCGTGCTTTTCACACAAAACCATTTTCATTCCGTGTTCCTGAATGGCTTCTATTTTCCCCGTAAGAAAGCCAGGATCGCACTGCATAGAGGGTTGGGGGTTGGCTGCAGGCATTGTTATGTGCCATTCGTAATGATTTTTTCTTGGCAAAGGCTTGTTATATTATTTTCCTAACCGACAGCGTCGTTACTAGACTGGGAAAGATTTTTCTATACGGAAACGGTAATGCTGGCATCCTTGACGCTCTGTTTGCTGATATGTCCCACAGCACGGTAATCAAATATACAAACGTATGATATAAACCTGAACCACTAACATTTATTTTCCTTTACAGTGGTAAAGCATACTGCTAGACACCTTTTTTTTTTAATTTTAACTAAACGTTTGTCAAGTGTTTCTCAGGTATGCACAGATGAATGTATCAAACTGTGTGCAGCAAAAAAATATGATACAAGTTTTAACAACCGACTTTTATTACCTTTCATTGCAGGGCTTGCTCGTTAATCTTTCAACGCTTCCCTGGATTGTCTGTTTTTACAAAAATCCTAAACTGAACGGTAAACAAAATTGATATACACTCGAACCATCAATTTTCTTTACCCTTCATCGTGTTGAGTGACATATTTATTGATTGCTTCAGCGTTTTCTTGTGTTCGTCAAGGGTCCTCAGGTGTGTCTCAGCAGGCCCGTTAAACAAACTTATATGGTGTACACTTGGACTTTATTTCCTCACGTGTAAGATGCATTACAAGGTGTCTTAATGATTTCAAAACTTTATGTCGACTCGGCGATTATTGAATTTCCTTACAGCCCCGCCGGTAGGGTGGCTGCGTACGCCGTAATGGCCGCCCATGCTGCTGCCGCTACGATAATTACTATCATTATTGAGCTTAACCTAACCAGCACCAGCTCGTTTGTCCGCTGCCGCTGCTACCGTGGCGCCAATTTTAGACACATCATTAGCATTAATATCATTCATTAATGTTACTGTTATGGCCGGCCGGGCTACAAATGAATACTGAACAAACGCATTCGTTTAAAACACGCTCGCTATGCATTGGCCGTTTGTCTCTGAGTCGCCGCCGTTATCCGTTAATGGCCCGCGTACACCTCTTATTAGCATTTTATTATTAATACACAGAAAGACTGCCCGAGCCTACCTTGAGAGAGAGAGAGAGAGAGAGAGAGAGAGAGAGAGAGAGAGAGAGAGAGAGAGAGAGAGAGAGAGAGAGAGAGAGAGAGAGAGAGAGAGAGAGAGAGAGAGAGAGAGAGAGAGAGAGAGAGAGAGAGAGAGAGAGAGAGAGAGAGAGAGAGAGAGAGAGAGAGAGAGAGAGAGAGAGAGAGAGAGAGAGAGAGAGAGAGAGAGAGAGAGAGAGAGAGAGAGAGAGAGAGAGAGAGAGAGAGAGAGAGAGAGAGAGAGAGAGAGAGAGAGAGAGAGAGAGAGACACACACACACACACACACACACACACACACACACACACACACACACACACACACACACACACACACACACACACACACACACACACACACACACACACACACACACACACACACACACACACACACACACACACACATTCACACCCCGCCGCCTCTCCTTGGAATTTCAGCCACCTATCACCTGACTCGACACACTTCCCTTCCCTCTCGCACCTCAACATGGCTTTTTTATTGTAATCCTCCATCATTTTATATTGTAAATTTTCCGCCGAAAGGCTGCCAAGCAGCGAAAAAACGTATATTATAATAATTAAAAAAAAAATACACACACACACACACACACACACACACACACACACATACATAATAATTATTATTATTATTATTATTATTATTATTATTATTATTATTATTATTATTATTATCATCATCATCATCATCACACACAGGAACACATACACTAATAAACAAACACATAAACAAACAATCGAACGAACAAACAGAGCACACACAACCAAACACAAATCCACTTACTTTGCCTCAGCCCAGCACGTGACGGAAGCGGCGCCCCTCTGGCAAAGAAGCAGCGGTGAAGTCACTAAAGGTGTCACTAAAAAGTTACCGTTCGCCGCCCTTCCTCGGTCTGCCTCCTCCAGACAGCTGACGGAAGGAACACGGCGCCGCCTGCTTCTTGTGTGTTAGATCACCCTCGTGACTGGCAGAGGTCGGTGGATGAGGATGCTTGTTCTGTTTCTTCAAAAACACAAGGAGTTTTGATTCTTACACAAGGCAGCTCACTTTTCTTCTTTTTATCTCAGTTTTGGCCACAAGGCAGCTATATTTTTTTCACCAATGTCTCGTCTGTTAATTATTTTTTTTCCTGTTTACTCTAGTTTTTTTTATTATAAGTTTATCAGATGCTCTTACTAACACCGCAACTCTCCAAATTCAAAATCAACAAATGTTCTGTACTAGGTGTAAAAGTGACGAAGGAAAATATTTATCCAGATGTTGATTTTGAAGTTTTGCACTATTAAAGTTTTATAAACTTTGGAATTATCTGTTTTCAAAAAGCAAAAGAAGAACGTGAAAATATTTACGGTTTCAATAGTTTTCATTTCGTGTTGATGAATAATTCTAAGGGACACAAAGGCCTTGTTTTGATACCTCCGGCAACAAAAGACGGTCTGTGGAGTCCACAACTGTTTCGTTTGTGTTGGAGAAGAATGGAAAGGCGTTCGGCCCTAAAGTATCCCATTACGGCTCTGGTCGCTTCGTGATTCTGAAGTCCACAAATGCGTATGAGATTAAAGTAAAGTGAATATGAACGCTTCAGGTTCTAGGGTACACACATGTTAAAACTTATAAATATATATAAAAATGACGTTTTCTTCGTGAGATTAGAAAGAGGGTGAGTGTGTTTCTCCCTTTCAAGCCGCCACATAGTAGATAAAAAAGACAAGCAGGTCAGGAGGGCAGGTAAGGTATCCTGCATGACACTGAAGGTTTTCCAATACGAGTTGTATCCAATGTAGTGTTGTTGTTGCTGTTGCTGTTATTGCTCTTGTTGCTGTCGTTGTTGTCATTGTTGGAAAATTTCAGGCTCGACTGTAACGGAACGATATTTTGTAACGCGACTTCTTTCAAGCAGCTTTCCTTGTTTTCCTTTTATGGCGGGTCGTGTATTTTCGCGTTTTGCTACAAGGGTTGAATTGTAAAGTCTCACAGAATTTCTTTCCAGGGGAGCTTCTGACGTCTTACTGGAAACTATTTTCTTCCCCATCGTTTCTAAGGGAAGAATTTTTCGAATTGATTCTTTATTCGAATTAGATTTCCTTTTGTGTTGGAAGGTAATCTCTTTGTTGTTCCTCGACCAAACATTTCATCAAAGCGTTGCCTTTCCCCTCTTTGCTTCTTTACGTTTCCATAGTGTTTCCTTTTTCTACTTTTTGTCTTTCGATTGGAGTTCTTATTTTCTATTTACCCATTCTTTGTTGGATTTTACCTTTTGTGTAGCGTTTTTTTTTATTTTCCATTTGGCATTGAATTATTTTGGTCTATTTGTCTTTCAGTTGTGCACTTATGTGTGTGTTCTCTCTTCTCATTGTTATTTTGTTGCCAATTTTATCAGCGCAAAGATTTCGTGCTTCAAGTGGCAAGATTCTGTCATGTTTCCGGAGATCCTTCAGGCAGAGCAGGTGGAGGAGGAGGAGGAGGGAGGGTAAGAAGAGGGAGAAACTGAGATAAGGGGGAGGGTTAGAAGTGGGAAGAATTGATGTAGGGGAGGAGAGAAGGTTAGAAGGAGAAAGAACAGATGTAAGTAGGAAGGAAGGGAGGGAAGGAGGGAGGGTTAGAAAGGAACTTGAGGTAAGGAGGTAGGGAGAGAGGGAAAGAGGAAGCGAGGGAGAGAGTGGGCGAGGGAGGAAGAGAGGAAAAGAAGGAGGGAAGGATCCATTGTGTGGGTGGGAGTGTGGTGAGTGAGTGGCAGAGTGAGTAAAAGAGCGAGAGGCGTGAATGAGTGAGTGAGTGAGTGAGTGAGTGCGTGAGTAAGTGAAGGGTAGCTTATCTTTCCTCCCTTGAACAACTACACAACAATACTGTCTGAAGGGCGACGTTGGCGATCTCCTCTTCCTTTACTTCTCCTTTTCTTGATTTGTTGTCCCCATCCTCATCCTCGCGTACTTGTTTTCATCATATCTTCTTAGTATTTTTCGTACATTTTTTCTATGTATTTTTCGTTTATTTTATTTTCGTCCTCGTCTTCTGTTTTATCCTATTATCTTCTTCTTTTTCTTCTTCTTCTTCTTCTTTTTCTTCTTCTTTTTCTTCCTTTTCTTCTTCTTCTTTCACTTCTTCTACTTCTTCTACTTATTCTATTTTTTCTTCTGCCTTTAGCATCTCTCTTCGTTCACGTATTCGTTGTCCGAGAATATTTTCCTGATATCTGAATCTCTCAATTCCTTCACATCTTCCTTATGCCATTGCCATACAAGTGACATCTGATTTCGTAAGCCGAATGAATTTTCTCTATGTTCATCGCAAACAGTTTGTCTCCACAGTGTCTTTTCCTGCCACCACACACACACACACACACACACACACACACACACACACACACACACACACACACACACACACACACAGCTCTAAGTCTTAAAACAAGAAGAGCCGAGCGTCAAAAGAACGTCAGTCACTTTGCCTTTCTTCAAAAAATAAAAATAAAACTTAATAACCTTCAAAATCCTCCCGTCAGTCAAGCCTTCCGTCGAGCAGAAGGGGCGACACTCAATTTCAAAAACACGCCGAAAATAGAGCAATAATTCCACAACTCGGATGCATTTCAGGGCGTGCCGGCGGTGCTGACGCGGCAAAGATTTGGTACAGGTAAGGGCACAGCCAGGTGAGGGCACGGCCAGGTGAGGGCGTCCCAACAGGTAGCGTGCGTGGCCACAGGTGTGCTGGCGCGACGCGTGGAGAGGCGCGGAGACGGGGCGTGCGTGTACTCCCTCTCGCGGCTTCCAGACCACTGAGGTTCTGGCGGGCAGGCGCCTGTGTCGAAGGAACTCCTCTGTCCAACCACCGCCCCTCCTTCCCCTCCCCTCTTCCCCCTTTCCGGTGACTGCTGAGGGCGAAGAGGGAAGGGACGAAAAGAGAAAAGGAAGCGCGGAGGAAAAAATACTGAGGGAAGGGGACGTGGAGAAAGGTGTGGGAGGAAGGAAATGAAGAAGTTTAGTTTTTTATACAAATTAGAGAGAGAGAGAGAGAGAGAGAGAGAGAGAGAGAGAGAGAGAGAGAGAGAGAGAGAGAGAGAGAGAGAGAGAGAGAGAGAGAGAGAGAGAGAGAGAGAGAGAGAGAGAGAGAGAGAGAGAGAGAGAGAGAGAGAGAGAGAGAGAGAGAGAGAGAGAGAGAGAGAGAAGGAAATGATGGACAAGGTTACTGGTGAAGAATAATAATCAGTTTTAGGCACGAATGGGAGGGAAAGGAGCGGAAGGAGACATGGAGGAGAGGATGCAAAAGGAGGGAACCGGAGAGAGAGGTGAAGTAAAAGGTAATGGTGGCGTGGAATTAGTTTTAGATAAGAATGGAAAGGTTGGAAAGAGAGGGAGGAAAGAGAGGACGAGAGAGGAGGAGGAAAGAGAGAGGGACGAAAGCGAGAGGAAGGCACGGAAGGATAAATGCAGAGGGAAGGAGGTGGATAAATGTGTGCAGGAAGGTAAGGTAATAAGATGATTGGAAGTGTTGAGTTAGTTTTCGATAAGAATAAGAAGACATGAAAGAGAGAGGGAGGCATTCAAATTACAGAGGGAAGAGAAGTGAGAACGGAGTAGGGGAAAAAAAAGTCATCGTAATGAAGGCGAAGCTTTGTGCTGCGGGACGGACTTTCAACCATTAATAAGGAAAGGTACGAGAGAGGAATGCTCGGAAAAATATTACCAAGAAGGACGGAGCACAAATAAACAAATATAGAAAGGTAATAAGGGAAAAATTTGTGCAATGGGAAGATTTAAGGAAAAATTCAAGTGTTCGTGGAAGGAAGGAATAATGGAGACACGAAGGCGAGGACGTGAAGGGAAGGAAGCAAGGAGACAGAAACTGAAAAACGGGTAAAGAGAAATGGAGAGTAGAGGGAGGATGATGGATGCGGTAACGAGGAGGTGACGGGCATTGAAGAGGTGGAGGTAACACTGAGAAGGAGGAGGTGGAGGTAACACTGAAAAGAAGGAGGACGAGGAAATATTGAGGAGGATGGCAAAGAAATGCTGAGGAGGAGGACGAGGAAATATTGAAAAGGAAAACAAGAAAACACTGAGGAAGAAGAGGAGGATGAGGAAGCATTGAAGAGGAGGACGAAGAAATACTGAGGAGGAGGAGGAAGCATTGAAGAGGAGGACGAAGAAATACTGAGGAGGAGGAAACATTGTAGAGGAGGACGAAGAAATACTGAGGAGGAGGAGGAAACATTAAGGAATAAGCCGAAGGAACATTAAAAAGGAAGAGGGTAAGGAAGATTAAGGAGGAGGTTAAGGAGGAAACACTGATTAAGAGGAGGACGAAAAAACATGAGAGTAGATTAACAAGTAGTAAACAGCCTCTTAGCTCATAACGAGGCTAACTCCTAGGGCTAACTATCTCCTTAGACTGCAGTGGTTCTTAACCTTTTCGGAGGCGCCGAACCCTAACGAAAACCTCTGCACAGTAGCCGAACCCCTCAAGTATGAAGAAAAAAATACAAGTGGAAGAAAAATTACTTCAAAGTTCAGGAGTAAATTAATTTTGGATAAAACAAAGAATGGATTCCATTATAATTTATGAAAATCTGAAAAAAAATTCGGTTAGAATTCAATTGCAAAATTGCAATGTTTTTCGGGAGGGTCTTCGCCGAACTCCTGAGACTAGCTCGCCGAGCCCCTGCGGTTCGGTCGATCCCAGGTTAAGAACAACTGCCTTAGAGGGTATCATTCCTGCTAATACGTCCCGAAATAAATAAAGCATCAGTGAGCCTTAGCTTCTCCGTAAATCTGTCATCAGCCTGTTTTGAGCTCAATTCGCGGTGTACCTGAATAACCTGCCAAAAATATCCAAAACGACCTCTCTCTCTCTCTCTCTCTCTCTCTCTCTCTCTCTCTCTCTCTCAAGCACAGCCTTACAAAAGTTTCCTTAACCAAACACCTCACACAATCTACATTATCATACGCTAATATCACCACCATTCCTCCCTCCCTCATCCCTCACACTCTGTCTCTCCCCCCCTCTCCTTCCTATTCACAAAAATAAATTTAGCTCCAGACATTACTGAGAGAACAGTTGATCTTACTCAGATTTTTAATAGGTCCATTTCCGCCCAATGTTTCTATGTATTCTAGCAACTTTTTTGCATATTTTTTTGTGGTCTCTTTATCTCGCCGAAACACAGGATAACTTTTTGAATCAAACTTGAACCAAAAACTATAGGACAACTCACTGCGCATCCCCCTCAAAGAAAAAAATGTCCATCACGAATTCGAGAGGAACGTAAAAAAAGCCCTTAATTTTTTTTCCCCTGTTTTGGCAGTTGTTTATATATATATTTTATGTTCTGACTTCTCTGTTATACCAGAGGAGTCTGAATGTGTAGGAGTCATGAGGCGTGAAGGAACAGGCGTAAATAACGTGTAGTAGTAGTAGTAGTAGTAGTAGTAGTAGTAGTAGAAGTAGTAGTAGTGTGGGGGGAAGGCGGTGACTGAGTGGTTAGCGTGCCGGTCCCACTATCACCGTGTCATGGATGATGCAGGTTTGAATCCGCCGCTACCACCTGGTATTTTTCAGTCACCAGTGCCCACATGCTGTTCTGAAGACCACCTATCTACCCAGCCTCTAGAGGAGCTGTCCAAAGGAAATCAAGAATGAGCTCCGAGGGGCAACATGAACCAAGAATAGATGGCGCCACTATAAACATGTGACTGCGCCATGACGGTTCGGGCCGACTACCAGGCCCCCAAAGAAAGCCTACCGGCGCAACAGGCAAGGACGTAAAAAAAAGTATTTGTAGTAGTAGTAGTAGTAGTAGTAGTAGTAGTAAAAGTAGTAGTAATAGTAGTAGCTGTAGTGGTAGAGGGAAGAGTTGGGAGGGGAGGAGGAAGAAGAAAGAGGAGACAAGAGCTCAAATTTAGGCAGTATAAGATGAATATGTGTGGAGACCTGCGTGGGCTGTTAAGGAATAGACACCAAGTAAAAGTGGTAGTGAAAGTGGAGAAGGAGGCGGAGGCGGAGGCGGAGGAGATGGAGGCGTTGAACGGAGAGGAGTTTGTGGAAAAGAGAAGAAAGAAGAAGCCAACAAAGAGAGCTCGACGTAAGCACTCAATACGCAGAAATAAGACCGCCACGTTCCTGAAGTCTATAAAAATAAAACTTGCTCGGGCTGCCGCTGATGTCATGACCAATAAGGACTCGTGGTTGAAGGGAAAAACATCGCGGTGGAAGTGACCCATGATTGGTTCTCGAGGGCTACGTCTCTCCCACTCTTGCCAGTCCCGAGAAGCAGTTGTTTGTTCCTTTTTTATTCCCTTTCCACTACTCCCGTTACTGTGAAAAAACACCAAGGTCATTAGAATATAAGGTCAACTGCCTTGGAGGTGGGGGGTACACGTGGGATGGCTGTGATGTCACGTTTCTCTTGCCACCTAGGTCCCAATGTTTGTGGCTGCTTCTACACTCAATAATACTCCCATCTAATATCATAAAGCAAATATGTTCGTGGAATAAGATGATTAGGGCGATAAAACAACTGGGCATTCTTTCTCGCTTGGCATTACTTCAACTCAATCATTCCACCGATTTTGCTTATGTTAAATTATGTTATTCATCCCACATTCGACATAAACACACATCTCTGGCTCTGATGGTTTAAGATATTTACCAGCACAAAAAAAAAAAAAATACTCAGGTGAAAAAAAAAAATATCATCGACATTGAAACCTACGCCGAGACAGCTTGGCAGCATCAAGGTTGAGTCGCAAGCTGTGCCTCGTCCAACCAAGGATTTCTAAGAGTAGGAAGGCCATGGTAGACGAGGAGAATAAGACACCATATATCCCCAACTTTTACCCCCACTCCGCCCTTCCAAGCGGGTAGGCTTTATATTTCAATGGCCTTGGTAAGCACTTGACGGTAAGGCGATGCTCAAAAAACATCTTATCCTTCGAAAACAAGTTATGTAATCCGCTATTAAGAGGGCGAAGTATAAAATAGGAGAAATCGTGAGGCATTAAATGGGAAAGATGAAATGGGGGAAGAGGAGGAGAAATTGAAGAAAGCGAAAGCAAGTGGAGAAAAAGTAGATGAAAGAAAAGAAATTTAACGAATAAAAAGATATGAAGAAAAGAAAAAGGAGAGGCGGAAAGAGAAATGCTGTTGGAGATGTCAGTGAAGGACAGGGTAAAGTGAATGGCAGGAGGAAAGGAGAAGAGAAGAAAAAGTTCAAACGACTGATGGAGAAAGAAAGGAAAGGCAGCTTGAAAGGAACAAAGAAGAGGGGGAAAAGCAGATGGAAAGAAGTAAGGGAAGGAGAGAGAGACAGGCCTAATGAGAGGATGAAAGGTAGGTAAAAAGGTGGGGAGGGAAGAGGAGAATGAAAAGACCAAATTGGAGAATAAGAAAAGAAAAAAACAGATGTAGGTGAAAGGTGTGAGGTAGAAATGAAAACAAATGGCCTGAAGAGGAAGGGATAAAACTGAATGGCCGGTCAAAAAAGAAGAAAAAATGGAAGAAAAAAATAAATATATGAAAGGAAGGTCACAGGAGGGAAGATGAAAATGGGAAGGAAAGGTCAAAGGAGAGTGGGGATAATGGCAAGTGTAGAGGAAAGGCAACTGGGAGAGTGAGGAGCTATTGATGGTCCCCCTGCCGGCGCTCTGAGGTAACTAATAATGTGATGGATGGAGCCCGGCAATGACCACCTTCAAACCCACGACCTCAGAAGACTTCTTAGAAAACGTCGACTTCCTTCCTAAGCCAAGAGATTTTTTTACTTCACGTTATTGAAATCTTTATCTTTTTTACTATTTTGCTGTTTATTTAAAAATAAATGCTGATGAAAAGTTGTTTGAGCACAACTTCGAGTGCCTTGACTCTAGAGATTTTACTGAAATGTGATCATCAAATACCGAAGACTTTATTGGTATTTTTAAAGTACGTTCTTCCATTTATCAAATACGTGCTGTAACTTTCTTCGAGTATATAGAATGGAAGTAGGTTGTTCGAACTTTAAACTCCATACTGCTACAGACAAAAAATATTTTTTAGGTTTTGTTGAACAGAAATTGAAACATTTTTCCGCTTAAAAGAAAATACGTGATATTTTTTACCGATAGGCATCTTTACCAGAACGAAACATGAAAGAAATTTCCAGATAAGTATTTGAGGTCAAAAATACATTAAATATATGCAAAAGAATTCAATAGCTTAGATTACTGACCTGGTCACTGTATATTTTATTGCTCTCTCTCTCTCTCTCTCTCTCTCTCTCTCTCTCTCTCTCTCTCTCTCTCTCTCTCTCTCTCTCTCTCTCTCTCTCTCTCTCTGGCTCCTCCCGGCCCACCCTTTCCCTTTCCCTAACTCTTTCTTTCAGTGACGAAGTACGCGCAATAAATGTCAGCCTGACTCCATTACAACACACAGCAAGGCTTTCCGGGCCCCTCACATGGCCACGAGAGGGCTTAAGTAAATAGCGAGCGCCCGAAGGAGGAGGGAGAAGAGACAGCATTCAAATAATCCTCGATGGTGAAGAAGCGGAGAGTTATGACTTATAGAGGATATAAAGGAAGAGATGAAGGAGGAGGAGAAGGAAGTGGGAGTGGTGGTGGTGGAGGTGGTGTTGGTTATTCTGATGCAGTAAAAGAAGGAATAGAAGGTGGTGAACAAAGGTGAGGAGGAGGAGCTGGGGGAGAATGAGGAGACAGAATGAGACGAATAAAGATGAAGAGGAGGAGGAGGACAAGGAGGAGGAAGAAAAGGAGCAAAAACAACAAGATGAATGACAAGGAAGAGGAATAAAAAGATGGGGATGAATGCAGAGGAGGAGGAAGAAGAGGAGAAGAAGAGGAGGAAGATGAGAAAGAATAGAGGGGAAATGATGAATAAGAAGAAAAGAAGAGAAAGAGGAAGACAATGATGAATTCGGAGATTGAACGAGAAGGAAGAAAAATGAAGAGGTAAAGAAGTAGGAGGAGGATTAGGAATTAAGAGAAAGAATAAATATAAAAATCATTGATGAGGAAGGGGATCCAAAAAAGATAAAATTCAAATGAGGACTTAAAAAGGAATAAAAGAATAAACGTAAAATAATCTTGAGAGAGAGAGAGAGAGAGACTGAATATTTTTCCTTCTCGCCGAAAAATACAGGTGTGGAATCACTTCTATGCAGGTGTGAATATTCATATATGAGTACGCTAAAAGTGTGTGTGTGTGTGTGTGTGTGTGTGTGTGTGTGTGTGTGTGTGTGTGTGTGTGTGTGTGTGTGTGTGTGTGTGTGTGTGTGTGTGTGTGTGTGTGTGTGTGTGTGTGTGTGTGTGTGTGTGTGTGTGTGTGTGTGTGTGTGTGTGTGTGTGTGTGTGTGTGTGTGTGTGTGTGTGTGTGTGTGTGTGTGTACAAAGGAAGGATAGGAAGAATGGCGAGTCGGGAAACCTTTGCAATTCTGATGTCCTTTCCCTCCCTCTCCCTCCCCTCCCCTCTGTTTCCCTTCTCTATTCGCTCTCGCACCCTTCAATTACAATTCTGTATCCTCCTTTTCCCCTCCCACCCCTCCTCTCCTCTCCTCTCCTCTCCTCTCCTCTCCTCTCCTCTCCCTTCCCCTACATTCACCCCACTCCCTATATCCCTTCCTCTATCCTTTGTCTCTTCCATCACACTCCCCTTCCTTCTCCCTTCTCTCCACCTGTTTGTCTAGCTTCTCTCTCTCTCTCTCTCTCTCTAATGTATCAGAGGGGAAAGACCTCCTACCATTACGGTTTCCATAGAGGGTGGCAGCGATTACGGAGATTTTGTAAGCAATTTAAGCAAATCTGATATGTAAAAAAAAATAATATAAGCCGGCTGCTGCAACACACCACTGTAGTAATATATACGCGACGCTCTCCCATTACCGTAGAAAAATAAGGGAATATAATTGTGAGCTGTAGCATTAATGATCAGAATGTTAATAGTATGATGGGGAAAGTGTAGTAATAAGAAACGTATATGATGTTGGATCCATGCACATTGAAGTTGCGTACGCCAAAGAATAAACACTGGCCGCCGTACTGACAACTTTTTATCGGATTGTACATAGGTTTACCGGACCCCCGCTGAGAGAACCAGGAACCAAGCATTCATGGCCTATATCAAGCCCAAGCCCTCGCCCGTCACCCACTTCGGTATTCCATCTCTGGATCAGTTCACATCCGAAACACTTCAGGCTCCGGATCTCTGGAAGCGCTCGTGGTCTTTCCTCAAAGCACGGGCGAGCTTTCCATATGGTCCACCAAAGCCATTCAGTCATGTTTTTTCTTTTTGTTTCATTTTTATACCTTTTATTTTGTTGAAGTAAACATAATATTGAAATGCATGAATGGAAAGCTGTACAAAACCTCATACTTTGAATACAACACGAGGAGGAATTATTACGTCGGGAAAAAAGGGAGGACATGAAAGATGAAAAGAGCCTCCTGCAGCGACAAAGACTATTTCATTTTTCTTAGTAATATGCCTACTGTGGACGAGGACTGTCTGTGATACTTAATGAGCAAGGAAGACGCAGGAAAGGGGATGGGGGAAGGGAGGAAGCGAGGGAGGAAGGGGATGATTGACAGTGTAAAGAAATGAGGGTGAGAGGGAGGAAGAAACGGAGAAAAAGATGAGAATAGAAGAAGAGAGGCAAGAAGGAAGACAGGGGAAGTAAAGAGGGATATAACGCGGAAGAAATGGACGGAGGCAAAGTGGGAGGGAGAAATGGAGAAAGAGGAGAGAGTAAGAAAAGTGAGGAGAGAAAGGAGAGAAGGGAGAGAAGGAATGTAGCAAGGAAAAGAGAGGAAGGCGGGAGAGGGAAAGGGAGGGAGAACCGGAGAAAGAGGAGAGAGAATGAGAAGCGAGGGAGGAAGGGAGGGAAGGGAAAGAAGGAGGGAGATAGAAAGGAAGAGAAGAGAGGGAAGGAAAGGGGAAAGCAAGAGGGAAGGAAAAACGGAGAAAGAGAGCGAGGAAAGAAGGGAGGGAATGAAAGGAAGGAAGGAGGTAGATAGCAGGAAAGAGTATTAAACGAGGGGGTAAGA
Organism: Eriocheir sinensis; assembly: GCF_024679095.1. Lineage (NCBI taxonomy): Eukaryota > Metazoa > Arthropoda > Malacostraca > Decapoda > Varunidae > Eriocheir > Eriocheir sinensis. The sequence goes on from NC_066536.1 coordinate 4,785,428, forward strand.
GAAAGGGTGCTGAAAAAGAAAACAAATAAAACGAGTAGGAGAGAATAGAAAAAGAGAAGGGGGAGGAGAAGACAATACAGGGAAAAGGGAAAATGAAGGGTGAACGGGCAAAAGGAAGAGGAAAAAGCGTGGGGAGAGACGGTAAAAGAAAGGGAAGAAGGAAAGCAGGTAGAGATAGATAGGAGCGAAGGAGGAATAGGGAGGGAGAGAGGGAAGGAGAATGTAATGGGATAGAAGAATGATTGAGTTACGGAATAAAAGATAAGCTCAAAGAGATGGGAGAAGAGGAGGAGGAGGAGGAGGAGGAGGAGGAGATGAGGAGGAAGCTAGAAAGGGGGTAGCGAATAGAAAAAAAGGAGGAGGAATAAGAAAGTGAGGGATGACGCAAAATGGACAGGAGGGAAGGGACGTTTGAGGAGGGGAGGAAAGGACGCAGAAGGAAGCAGAAGGGAAAGTGGCGTAAGGAAGACGAGAAGAGAATGAAGGGAAAGGGGAGCGGGGGACGGGGAGGAGGGGAGAGATGACAGGAAGAAAGGAGGGAGGACAGGCTGCTGCAGGAGAGGTAATGAGAGAGGAGACATAGCAACAATAGGAACAAGACGAGGTAGGAGAACATGAATACCAAAGAATAAACATAAACAACAATTACTACTACTACTACTACTACTACTACTACTACTACTACTATTACCATAAAACATAAGGAAGAAAGAACAAAGAAAGCAAATAACAATAAAATGCGTAATACTAAAGAAGATAGGGAGGAGGGGAGAAGGTAGTGAGAGAAGGAGGGGAAGAAGAGCCAGAAGAGAAGTGGAGGAGAGGTGAGGGGAAGAGAAAGCATGGAATGTGAGTAATGAAAAGAAAGGAGGAAGAGGAGGAATAGGAGGAGGAGGAAAGAGAGGAAGAGGAAAGGATGGATAACTGTGAAGGAAGGAAGATGGGAGCATGGACAGGTGGGAAGGGCAATGCAAGTAAGACAAGGAAGATTGGGAAGTAGATGAGAAGGGGAAAGGAAAAAAAAGGAAGAAAAGGAAGGGAAAGGAAAAAGAAGGCAAGAGGTAAGGAAATAATAAGTAAAGGGAATTAAAACAAATGAAAAGAGTATGTGATAGAGTAATACGAAATAAATAGATAAACGAAGAAAGGAAAAAGGAAGGGAAGAATAAAGCAGATAAAAGCAGGGGCAAGAAAAAGGAGGGGGAGGAAGGAAAAGAGGAGAGGAGGCAAAGGAAAGGAAAATGGCAAAGAAACAAAGGAGATGGCAAGAAAAGTCAAGGAAAGGGAAGTAACGGTAAAGGAAATAAAGGGGTAAGGAACGAAAGGAAAAAAAAAGTAAGGGGAGGAAAGGGAAGAGAAGGGAAGGGAAAGGAAAGGAAGGGAAGAGTAGGGAATGTTAGAGAAAAGTAAGTTAAGGAAAGGAAAGGAAAGGAAAGGAAATAAAGGAAAGGGAAGGGAAGGGAAGGGAAGGGAAGAGTAGGAAATGTTAGAGAAAAGTAAGTTAAGGAAAGGAAAGGAAAGGAAAGGAAAGGAAAGGAAAGGAAATAAAGGAAAGGGAAGGGAAGGGAAGGGAAGGGAAGAGTAGGAAATGTTAGAGAAAAGTAAGTTAAGGAAAGGAAAGGAAAAGAAAGGAAAGGAAAGGAAATAAAGGAAAGGAAAGGGAAGGGAAGGGAAGGGAAGGAAAGGAAGGGAAGGGAAGCGAAGGGTATGAAAGAAAGAAAAGATTAAAGAGAAAGGAAGGAGGGGACAAAAAAGAAAACGAAGATAAGGAAAGGAAGGAAAGATAAAGAAAAAAAATGAAAAAGAGGAGAGGGAAGGAAGGGGAGGCATAACCCTTGAGATTACCAAAACAAAAAGCAGAATCTAATCCCAAGCGGCGCAATACTTATCGTCCCTTAACTCAGCCGCCTAAATGGCCTTGGGAATGGCTACACTGCTTGCTACTGCCCGCCCTAACAAGCAGGCAAACAACAAACACGGACGCAAACACGGGCACAAACACGTAAACAAACACTCGAACACAAACACCCGACCAAATAAGTCGAGTAAACACAGGGAATGGTGGACATATAAACAAACAAACAAAATATAAAACGACTCTTGCTGTTGCTGCTGTTATTGGTATTGTTGTTGCTGCCAGTCACTGTTTTCTCTTTTTTTTTTTCTTTTTGCCTGGATTTGGTGTGACACAGGTTACGAGATACGTGTGTGTGTGTGTGTGTGTGTGTGTGTGTGTGTTCCACGATTGTTATCAGGCAAGGAATTGAGTCAGTATAATTTTCTTTACTATCTTTACGCTACCTCTACTACTACTACTACTACTACTACTACTACTACCACTACTACAACAACGACACCAGCACCACCACAACAACTATGACAATTACCACACAACTAATTATAACCATGGAAACGAGCAATTTCTTATCACCACATACGCAGCAGGGAACAGTAAGAGTGTATTAAAGGCCATAAGAGGGAAAGGGAGAGGGAGAAAGGGAACGAGGGAGAGAGGGAGAGCAATGTAATCATAGCGAGATAGAAAACGGTAAATAACAAGGTACGTACAAGGGGCAAACTAAAGTAAGTGTTAATATTAAAATGGGGGAACTTTAGCTGCAAGGGTACGGGGAGAGAGAGAGAGAGAGAGAGAGAGAGAGAGAGAGAGAGAGAGAGAGAGAGAGAGAGAGAGAGAGAGAGAGACAGAGAGAGAGAGAGACACACACACACACACACACACACACACAGCTGTATCATTTCCCAGCGTTCCTCCTACCGTTTACAAATTAGAATCAGCACAACTGCACCAAAAAGACATATCACATCCATATTTCCAATGCATTTACTGCCACTAAATAAACTACAAATCGTTTAATTGGCGCAACGTTATGGAGTTATTGCTGAGGGGAAACGCTTAATTACTAACGCCAATGACTGATGCCACGAGAGGTTGTGATGTCGTGCGCGCCTCGGAACGTGAAACTTGAAATACGCCGTCGGAAAAGTGGCCGCGTCCCTCTCAGCGGCGTCACCTGTACGTTAGTCGCGGCAAAAATGTATCTCCAGTTTATCTTACAATGGGGGTGTATCAAGACACCTCTACTCGAAACTGACCTCTCTTCTGGCCTCTCGCTCTTTTTTCTTTTGTCGGAGCAGCGCGCCTGGAGGGCTTTTCTTTATTTGTTTTGTTTTATGCCCTTGAGCTCCCTCCCTTGCTGAAAAAAAAAACACTCCTGCCACGGTGATGGGCGGAATGAGTGTGCGAATGACAGCAATGCATCAACAAGTGTGACGGCGGACAATGTGCTTGCTTTTACGCTCGTTGCTTACTGTTGCCAATTATTCTAAGTTTCTGTCAACATCATTCCCGTAAAAGTGGCGGCCCGGACAATGCGGCTGTTGTGTTACGATTGTTTGGGACCGATTGTGAGTGTTTTCCATGCATGAAATCAAAACGCCGGCAGTATTGTCACACGCTGCAAGTCTCCGCTGTCAAAAAAAGCTGGTAAGTCAACAGTATTCTCGTGAAAGCGGCTTCCGGCAAAAGCCCGTTTTTTATCGGCGTCGCAGATGCCGATCAACAGATTGTCCATCTCCTTGTTGTTCTCTTCAAGTTGTTTTCCTGGCTTTCCCATGCACTGTAGACATGAAATTGTTTAATGACATTTGTTAGCCCTGATGAATCTTACAACATAGCATTATAAATAAAGTCAGCTTTTTTTTTCTTAAGTCTTGGCCTGTGGCGCCGGTAGGCCTTCACAGTACGGCCTGATGGTCGGCCCCAGCCCGTTGAGGCGCAGGCAAGTGTTTATAGTGGCGCCATCTTTACTTTTCAGCATTTTCAATTTTAAACCCCTAGTTGCATAATAGTTGGGGGTGTGTTGGAGGGTCATGCGACGCCGATCTAGCAGTTTTGTGCTATTAACACTTTTTTCAATTAAGTTAGGAAAATACTCGTGCATAGGTACTGTTCTTTTACTAGTACCTCTTTGTTACATATACGTATGTATTTATCTTAAACTTGTTTAATGAACATCCATACCTCATTTCTGTGGAACTACTGTGGAATATAGAGCACGAAGAGGCGAGAGTACTACTAAAGATACCTGAGGAAGAGTGAAAAGAAGTATTACGAAAGACACCGGAAGGAACTATAGACACCACAAAGAGACATCCCTCGCTGACGATAAAAAAAAAAGCAACACTTGAACATATGATTTGTTTTGGTGTGTGAGGGCGCCGGACCACTGCCCCGAAGGGTTATAGCTGCCCAGAGTCTCAATGAAGCCAATATTCTCAAACATTTCGGGGCTTACATACACACACACACACACACACACACACACACACACACACACACACACACACACACACACACACACACACACACACACACACACACACACACACACATTTTTTACAAGGCTTTCGTAGAGGTTGTTGGTATTTCTATGGGTAGTTTTATGAACCTAGTAATAATGAGGCTTCTGCACCATGGACGTGAAAAAAAAACTCATGAGAACCCGACTAATATCCTTCGTGGCCCTTGGAAATATTTGTTATGAGAGCCGAAAACGTCTCAGAATACGAGCCTCTAACCCACGGCCAGCGGCACATCAAGAGGAGTCAGCCACAGCGCCCTCCTCTTCTTCTCCCTCTGAAAAAAATCCATATTCCAATGAAAATAAAAAGAGAAAGAGAAAGAGGGAAAAAGCTGAGATAAGTACCACTCAACCAAGACAAACACCAGCCGCTCACACACCATTCACCACCACCACCACCACTACCACCACCACCACCACCATCTCCTAGTCCTTCTCCTTCACCTCCACGTCCGACAGTTCTCCTCTCTTCCTCTTCTACCATCAGCACATCCTTCCTCCTCCTCCTCCTCCTCCTCCTCCTCCCCATCAGCCGGCCAGAGGGGTACAAATAGCCACATCTCGACGATTTATTTAACCTACTATCAAGGCCAAGTACTCTCTCTCTCTCTCTCTCTCTCTCTCTCTCTCTCTCTCTCTGTTTTTCCAATTTCCTTTGCTCTCCTTTCCAGTCCAGATCATCTCTCTCTCTCTCTCTCTCTCTCTCTCTCTCTCTCTCTCTCTCTCTCTCTCTCTCTCTCTCTCTCTCTCTCTCTCTCTCTCTCTCTCTCTCTCTCTCTCTCTCTACTCTCTCCTTCCCACTCCGTCCCACTTTTTTTTCCATCCTTTCCACTCCTTCATCCATCCGTTTCCTTCATCATAACCTCATCTAATTCATTCTATTCTCTCCCTCCTTCCCTTCTATTCCCCTTTCTCCATTCCTCCTTTTTCCCCATCCATGTCTCAATTCCCTTCTTCCATCTATCCTCTCCGTCTGTTAATCCCTCTCACCCATCTTCTAAACAGTCTATTTATCGCCTCTTTTTCCTATTTTCTCCATTCCTCTTTCTCTTCTTACAATTCCTAAATTTAAATATTCGTTATACTCATTTATTTTTCCATTCATTTATTTCCCTTCGTTCTCTCCATCAATCCCTTCTTCTCCTCTCTCCACTCCCCTCGACTACTCCGCCTCCCTCCCCCACTCCCCAGACCGCTAAGAATGTTGAAGAAGTGAGTGAGAGAGTGAGAGAAAGCGGGTGAGAGGGGGAGAAAAATATATTAGTAAATTTCCCGTAAATGTGTCGTGAAGAGGATGAAGAAGGAGAGGAGGGAGGAGAGGGGCGCCACGATCTCCTGCGGTTCATTTTTTTTCTCTCTCCTCCTACCTTTCTCACTCCGTTTCTTACTTCTCCCTGCCTGCCTACCTTTCTTCCTTCCTTCCTTCCTTCCTTTCTCCTTTTATGTTGAAGCGGGCAAGGCGAGGAGAAAGAGGAGGAGGAGGAGGAGGAAGTGGGAAAAAAAGGTAAGATGAATTAAAGAAAAAGAAAGAAGAAAAAGGAAAGCGAAGGGGAAGAAGAAAATGATGAAGAGGAGGAGGAGGAGGAGGAGGAGGAGGAGGAGGAGGAGGAGGAGGAGGAGGCGGAGGGAAAAGAAAGCGAGTTTTAATTAATTTTGCCTAACACCTGGCATAAATTCCTTTCATGTCAGGTAAAGAGAGAGAGAGAGAGAGAGAGAGAGAGAGAGAGAGAGAGAGAGAGAGAGAGAGAGAGAGAGAGAGAGAGAGAGAGAGAGAGAGAGAGAGAGAGAGAGAGAGAGAGAGAGAGAGAGAGAGAGAGAGAGATTACAAAAAATAAGGTCCATATGAAAGAGACCTTACTCGGCTTAAGTTGAAAGAGAACGCATGATATTTGTCGTCGAATCGTAAAGCGTAAAGGAAAATATTAAGGTTTTATCGGGGAACACTTGACCAAATTCCGAACGACATACAACAAAAAGTGTGAGTGGAACATTTGCATAAAATCGTAAGAGAAAATTCGCTTACGAAAAAAAATAAAGTGAACGAAAAAAACACCATTCATAAAAAGAAGAAAGAAAAGAAGAACAAGGAAGCAGAGAGTATTGAAGAGGACATTAGAGGAATTAATGAAGGAGGAAGGGGAGGTGGAGAGAGCACGCAAAGAATACTGGAAAGAATACAGCTAGAGATGTAAAATTCGAGATGAAAGAATCTCTCTCTCTCTCTCTCTCTCTCTCTCTCTCTCTCTCTCTCTCTCTCTCTCTCTCTCTCTCTCTCTCTCTCTCTCCTTCCCCCACCACACCGAAGTTTAAGAGTACCACCAAGAGGCCACAGTTCGACTTTCCGCTTCGCCGAGGCCCCGCGCGTTGCCGCCCCAAGAGGTACCTCGAAGTGCTACGCAACGCTTCCCACACCCAGGCGTCTTCGTTTCCCGATATGATGGTTTCCTCTCCACCGATCTTCTTGCTCCCGTTCCACCTGCTCCTCCTGCTTCTTCTTTGTTTTTGTTCTTGCTACTGGTGATGGTACTTGTTGTTTCCTCCTTTTCTTTCTGCCTGTATTTCCTATTATTCTGCCTGCTGCTTCTGTTCCTCCTCCTCCTCCTCCTCCTCCTTCCTGCTGGTCTTTCTCTGCTGTTGTTGGTCTTTATAGTGGTGTGGTGCTGGCTGTCTCCATCTAATCTTTCTACTTTATTTCGTATGTTTCTGCATAATGTCTTGCCTTCAGCTATTTCTTTATGTTCTGTTTTTATACGCCGTCTCGTTTTTTTTTTTTTTTTTTTTTTACTTTTTCCTATTTTCTTCCTTTTCCTTTTCTTCTTCGTCTACTTCAGTTCCTTCTTTTTCCGGTTCATTTTTCTTCTTTCTGCTTCTCTTCCTTCTATTACTGTTCCTCCTACTCCTCTTCCGGGCAAAAATGATAATCCTTTAAAAATCGCGTTGACTTATGATTGGTTGCGTCAGGAGGGAGCTCAACGTACCCCAAAGAACATAAAGAAGTGCTTTAATGTGATTTGCAGGTGACTGAAGTACACCCGAAGAACTGACTCATTCACGAAAGCGGGCAGCCTCGTTCAGCCTTTCTGTTACCTGCCTTTCCGTGCTTCCTCCTCATCCTCATCCTCATCCTCATCCTCGTCTTTCTCCTCCTCGTCTTTCTCCTCCTCCTCCTCCTCCTCCTTCTCGTCTTTCTCCTCCTCCTCCTCCTCCTTCTTCTCGTCTTTCTCCTCCTCGTCTTTCTCCTCCTCCTCCTATTCCTTTTCTTTCTCCTCCTTCGTCTCAAGTACGAGCGGCATCTTCAAGCAGGCATCGTGCAGTGGTCCATCAAGTCGTTGAGGAGCGTTTGTAAACCACTCGAAGACGTGCAAAGAAACGATCAGTGGCGTGAGAAGGAAAACGAGGAGAGAAGAAGAGACAAGGAGGGGAAACTAGGAGAAAAAGGTAAGAAAAAGAGGAAAATGGGAAATAAACGTAAATGCAAGGGAAGCTATGACTGATTTGAGGAGGAAACCAAAGGAAAAGTGAAGAAAAAATGATTAGAAAAGACTAACGAAAGGAATGAGGAAATGGCGTAGCAGACAGCGAGGAGGATGTAGTGTGAGAATCCAGAACTCATGGAACTACACCAAACCGTTATAATAAAGCTACAACTGGGATGACATACGAAAAGGGGAGGCTACAAAGAGGGGATTGGGGTAAAATAAAGGGACCGGACAATAAAGGGCTCGTACAAGAAAGGAAGGACGCTCAAAGAGAGGAGTCGTATCAGGGGGTCGTACAAAAAGAGGTCGTACTGGAAGGGAGTCGTGCACAAAAGGATGGTCGTGAAAATAGAGGAATCGTATCAGAGGCTCTACACAAAGGCCGCATTAAAAGTGGGTCTTAGGGTGGTATGCAAGAGGGTCACATTGAGGAAGATCGTTCAAAAGAGGCCGCACAGAGAGGGGGTCGTACCAAAAGGGAGTCGAACACAATAGGGAGGTCGTTTAAAGAGAGGAGTTGTATCAAAGAGGTTGTACAAAGGGAGGCCGTAGAAAAGGGTCGTACGCAGGAGGGTCTAATTAAAGGGAGGTCGTAGAGAGGGAGGTCGTAGAAAGGGAGGTCGTAGAAAGAGAGGTAATAGAAAGGGAGGTCGTAGAAAGGGAGGTAATAGAAAGGGAGGTCGTAGAAAAGGAGGTCGTAGAAAGGGAGGTCGTAGAAAGGGGGGTCGTTCTTGGGGGCGTCGAGTAGCTTTGTCATCGCCGCTTCCTTTAGCTTCACCGAATCTCGTCTTAATCCCTTAGTATTTTTTTTTCGAGGGGAATGAGTCGGAAAAGGCCAGAGGAGGAGGAGGAGGAGGAGGAGGAGGTGGTGGTGGTGGAAATGATGGTTTAAAGTAATGGGAGTTTTTTTTCTATCTTTTTTTCCTCTTCAAGTGAGTTCTCTTCTTCCCTATCCTTGTCTGCTTTTCTTTATGATCATTTCTATTGTTACTATTATTATTATTATTATTATTATTATTATTATTATTATTATTATTATTATTATTATTATTATTATTATTATTATTATTATTATTATTATTAAAGTCGTTGTTGTTGTTGTTGTTGTTGTTGTTGTTGTCGTTGTTAAGAGTCTTGATCCCATTCTCGTTGTTTTCGTATATATGAAGTACAGAGAGGAGGAGGAGGAGGAGGAGGAGGAGGAGGAGGAGGAGGAGGAGGAGGAGGAGGAGGAGGAGGAGGAGGAGGAGTAGGAGGAGGAGGAGAAGGAGAAGGAGGAGAAGGAGGAGAAAGAGGAGGAGGAGGAGGAGGAGGAGGTAGCGGAAAGAAAACTAAAGAAAAAGTGGAAAGGAAAAGCATTTTGACATTCTAATCTCCAACACCTTTCCGTAATGAGCGAGGAAATGAGGGACTGTTTGTTGATGTTCAGCCTAGCGAGTGCGATTATGAGGCAGGTGACAGGTGCTCGCAGAGGTTGGGGAGTAGGGGTGATGGTACCGAAAGTGGTTGTTGGGGGGGTAGTGATGGTGGTAATGGTAGTAGTGGTGGTGGTGGTAATGGTAGTGGGCGTGATTATGTTAATGGTTTTTGAGGTGGTAATGATGGTGGTGGTGGTGGTGGTGGTCTTGGTGGTGGTGGTGGTGGTCGTGGTGGTGATGGCGGTGGTGGCGTCGGGTCAAAGACTCAGAGAGAAAGAGGAAAAATAACAAAAGAATATAAAAGGAAATCCTTACAAATTAGAAGGGGCTTTTCGGTCGGCTTTCATCCCTCGAGAGAACACAAGAGGCGGGGAGATAGATAGATAGATAGATAGATAGATAGATATAGAGAGAGAAAGGAAGGGAGGGAAAGTAACAAGCTCCGTTTCAGAAACATGTTAAAGCTTGCACGATAAACGAATCTCTCTCTCTCTCTCTCTCTCTCTCTCTCTCTCTCTCTCTCTCTCTCTCTCTCTCTCTCTCTCTCTCTCTCTCTCTCTCTCTCTCTCTCTCTCTCTCTCTCTCTCTCTCTCTCTCTCTCTCTCTCTCTCTCTCTCTCTCTCTCTCTCTCTCTCTCTCTCTCTCTCTCTCGTCCTTCATCTTTTCTTCTTTTATATCATTCTTTTTGTTGCCAGTTTCATTTTTCTCCTTTTACACTTTTTTCTGTAGTTTTTTTTTCCTCCTATATATTCTTTATTTTTATTTTCCTCTTACTGATGCATTAGTCGCCCTATTCAACAGCTTCCATCTTTACTCTTTTTATTTATGTCTTTTCTTCCCCATCCATTTCCTTTTCTGTACATCCGTCTTTCTCCATTTTCTTCTCTCTTTTCCTTCCTCCGCTTTTCTTATTCCTTCGTCTTCTGTTTTCCACCACCAGCCTCACCTTCCTCTTTTTCCTCCTCTCCTTCCCATTTCCTCCCTCCTCGCCCCCTACCTCCCCTCTCCCTTCCCCAATCCCCGCCCCTTTCACATTTATTTTCGAATTTATTATTTTTTTCCCAATTTCTTGATTAATTCCCTTAAAGCCTTATAATGAATGGACACACGTATTGTCTTTCTTTCTTTTTTCTCCACCTTTTATTCTCTTTCCTCTTCCTCCTCCTCCTCCTCCTCCTCCTCCTCGGCTTCCTCCTCCGTCATACCTGTCTCCTCATAACCCTCCTGTCTTCCTTCCTTATATTTTCTCTTTTTCTCTATGCTCTTCATTTCCGCCTCCTCCTCCTCTTCTTCCTTCTCTTCCTCCTCCTCCTTCATAACCTACATACCTTAATTATTTTTCTTTTTCTCTATCTTCATCATTTCCTCCTCCTCCTCCTCCTCCTCCTCCTCCTCCTTCTCCTCCTCCTTTTCCTCCTCCTTTTTCTCCATTGTTCCTTTCACTTCTAGGCTCCTTCTATTCCATCTTCCAATTGCATCTCGACTTTTGCCCTTTTTTTCTCTCTCTTTCTTATATATTTCCTTTTCTTTCCTTCGTCTTCTGCATCTTTCCCTTTCGTTTTCCCTCACTCCTTCACTTTACCTCACTGCACCTCCTCCTTCCTTTTCTTCCCACCCACCCTCTCGCTCTCTCTCTCACGTCTTCCTTCCCTCACCTTTTCTCTCCTCGCTTCTCCTTTCCACTCACCTTGTTTGCTTACCTCTCGCTCTTAATCCAATTTCTACTGTCAGGTTTCGCTTCTAACACTGTTACTCTCACTCTCTCCCTTCCCTCTCCATCTCCCCCTCTCTCCCTCTCTCTTGCTATCTATCTATCTATCTATCTATCTATCTATCTATCTATCTATCTATCTATCTACCTGTATCTATCCATCTACCTATATCTATCTTTTTCTCTAGTAAAGCAAAATTCAGCACCCACCTGGTAACTCGTAAGGTATTTTGACATCCCATTTTTTGCTCTCGTTTTTCCCCTTACTTTAATGTCACTGCCTTTTATTGTCTAAACCCGTGTCTGCTCTTCGTGGGAACTCTATTTGGGACTATATATCTTTTTTATTTTCCCTTGATGCCCTTCTATGGGTCTCAATAAGTCATAATATAATAATCTATCTCTTCTGTAATATTGTTCCTTTTTTTCTCATACCACCGATCACTTTATCACATTTTACTCCTTCGTATCTACTTTATAATCTAGTACTTCACCGTCTCCCTTTCATTTTCCTTTCCCAGCCTCTCTCCTATTCCTCCATCGTCCTTTTGTTTATTTTATTTTTTCCCTCTCTAATTCCTTCTCTGCTTTATGGCTTTGCACTCTACCACACCTCTCTGTCTTCCCTCTCCCTTGTTTTCTATCCCTTTTTATATGTATTCCTGCGTCTACTCTCCAATTTCATTTCTCCCACTCTCCTCTTCCTCCATCTTCTTTTTGTTTCTTTCCTTCCCTCTACCTAACTCCTTCTCTGCTTTATGGTCTGTACTCTTCCTCACCTCTCTGTCATCTATCTCACTTTTTTTTGTTTATCTATTCCCTTTATATTTTCTTCTGCGCCGACTCCCCCATTTCATTCCTCCCTCTCCCTCCGGTTTGATCTCTCATGTTTTGTATTCCTGGGTCTCGCTGTTCTTTCCCTTCGGCTCAGCACTCTCCTTCACCTCCCTTCCTCACCTCTCGCTGTTTTCACCCTCACACCTGCTGACTACCTAGGTCTTGTAATGCAATTTCTACTCTCCAATGAATGTTTCTACTCTCTCTCCCCTCTCCTCCATCTCCACCCACTCTCTTCAACAAACTTGCTCTGTGTCTTCCTCCTCTGTTTTCCTTCTTCTCTTTGCACTTCCTTGTTATCTCATCCTATTTCTAACTCTCTCGTATTTGCCATGTTCCCTCCCTTTCCTCTTGACTGTAAACAATTGTCAGTCCCTGTTTTCTACTATTTTCCCTGGTCTCTATCTTCTTCCTCTTCTTTGCTATTCAGAATTTATCTTATTTTCTGTTATCTATTTCCTCGATTTGTTCTTGTTTTCTTTAACATTTTTACGATTCCCTGTACTTTTGTTTTCTAATCCCATCTCTGTTCTTTATCTTCTTTCTGTACACTCTCTCTCTCTCTCTCTCTCTCTCTCTCTCTCTCTCTCTCTCTCTCTCTCTCTCTCTCTCTCTCTCTCTCTCTTCTCCATTTCTCACTTCTCTTCCTTTTACCCTGGGCCATTTTTTTTCGCTCGTGCACTCTAATCCTGTTTTCTATTCCTCCCTCTCGTCCACCTTCCTCCTTTTTCATCGTTACTCCACATTACAATCCCCAGTCTGTTTTTCACCTTACTCTATTCCCTCTCTTCTCTTCCATCTTTCTTCCTTACTATATTTTCTACTTCTCTCTTCTATCCTCCTTATCTCCCTCCTTCGCCACGTTCTCTCACATATGACCTCTCTCTCCCCTCTCCAGTTCTGTCTCTCATCCACTTTCTACTCCCTAATTTACTAACTATATTATTTGTTCTCTGCTTTCTAATTTCTCCCTCTCCTTCTAGTCCTCATTTCTCCTCTGTCTTCTTCTTTTCACACCTATACCTTTCCTTGCCCTTTATTACATTTTAACTGCTCGTCTTTCAAACTCTAATAACCCATATATATTCTACTCCATCTGTTAACATCTCCCTTTATATAGAACCCCATTCACACCTCCTCTCTCTTAGCCTTTATGCTCCTTTGAACTCCATAATTATCTGCCTTTCTGTCTGTCTATCCCTGTCTATCACTGTCTGTCTCTCTCCTCTACTACTTCTATTACCTAACCCGTGACGCCTACTTCGCTCGTCTAATCTCCATATTACAGCCCTGCTTCCTGTTTTCAGTAATATACCCTCCGGCCGATAAGCGTGGGGCCCCCTGGATAAAGCTTGACAGTCAATGGAGTGCAGCCGAGCATTAGAAGGTTTAATAAAAGGTGACGAGGGAAAGGACCTCTTCAAACAGACCTCTTTCTTAATCATTATTGTAAGCCTAAGCTGAGACGGGAGGGAGAGGCAGTAAGGGAAAGAGGAAAAGGGAGAGAGCAAAAAGCGAGAGGGGGAGGATACAGGGGGAAAACCGAGACAAAAATAGAGAATGACAAACAAAGGGAAAAGAGCAATGACAAAGAGGAAGTAGGACAGGTACGGTAGGTAATATGGAGAGAGAGAGAGAGAGAGAGTAGCATTCTTATTTTCTTTTGCCACGTGTGTGTGTGTGTGTGTGTGTGTGTGTGTGTGTGTGTGTGTGTGTGTGTGTGTGTGTGTGTGTGTGTGTGTGTGTGTGTGTGTGTGTGTGTGTGTGTGTGTGTGTGTGTGTGTGTGTGTGTGTGTGTGTGTGTGTGTGTGTAATCCATGAGATAAAGTTATCCCAAGAATACTATATCTCTTTTCTTCTTTTTCTTCTCCTCCTCCTCCTCCTCCTCCTCCTCCTCCTCTTCCTGAACTTCCTGTTTTTTACTTACCACTTTTATTTCTGTATCTTTTTTTTTAATTTCTTATCACACTTTCTTAAAATTCTTCAAAATCCATCCTTCCTTCCTCCCCCTCTTCGTTTTCTTCCTTCACCTCCATCTTCTTTTCGCCAACCACCACCACTACCACCACCCACTCCTCCGTCTCTTCCTTCTCCTCTTCTCTCTCTTCACTCGCTTCCAACTCTCTTTCTTTCCTTCTTATTTTCGTTCACCACCACCACCTCCACCACCTACTCTGTCTTCTTCACCTTCCTTTTTTCGTCGTCATTGTTCTCTTTCGGACCTTACTCTTGTCTAATCTTCCTGTCATCGTTCTCCTCCTCTTCCCTTTCCTCTTTCTCAGTCTCCTCTTTTCCGCAATGACAGGCACACATGAACGATCCCGGAAAAGAGAGAGAGAGAGAGAGAGAGAGAGAGAGAAAGTATCGTTGGTAAAATATAAGGAGACAAACTTATATACCTGCGTCTTCAACTAAGTTTTATAGAGCTTACGTCCTCTTAAGATGTTGTTAACGATCAGACTTTTCTCATTTATTTTGTTTTTGTTAATTATCGAAGGATCAGCGGCGAGAGGACAGCAAGAGTTTTAATTTTCATTTTATCATTTTTTTCGGTTTTCCCTTTTTTTTTCGTTTTTACGCTTTGTACCTCCTACTCTACCCTCAACCCCCTTACCCACCTCCCTATGTCCTTTTTGTTCCTTTAATCATCCTTACCTCATCACTGACCCTCCTCTGAAAGCTCTGCCCCCTCACCAACTCTCCATCATCCTTCTTCCTGCTCCTCTTTTTCAACCATCTCCTTTCATTTCCAGTTCAAAAGTTTTGCCTCAGACTATCCACACCATTTTATTGCCCCTTCGTTCCATATTCTAACTGCATTATTCATTTCCTTCTGTTGCAGGTAATATACTGATTATCTCCCCAGCACAGTAACCTCCGCGAGTGGTCCATGGGAGTATAGATTATGAGGTCTGCTTCGCCCTAACCTTACCTATAATCCTCACCCTTTCCGCCCCTTCGCTTTTTTTTCTTCTTTGACACGCCACGCCCTCACTACCACATTCCTGCCCTCCTCCCTTCCCCTCGTTCGCTTTTCTTTCCCTTCATTTATTCTGTTTATGCGCCTAGTCACACCCCTCTCTACCCTTTCCATGTTTATTTGCATTACTTTTTTTTCTGTCTACATGCTTGGTCCAGACGAGCCACAGCCTTCTATTCTAGTGATTCTTTTTTTCCAGTTCTTTTTCTCTGTTTATAAGTTTAGGCCTGATCCATCCTCCCATACCTGTGCTTCTTTTATTCCATTTTTTTCTGTTCATAAGCTTAGAAGCATCCCACCCCGTCTTACCCTTTCCATATCACGTTTTCTTCATGTTTTCACTCTTCATAAGCTCAGCCAAGTGCTACCCTTTCCATTCCCATGTTTTTTTTGTAAATTTCTTTTTATTTACAAGCTTAGCCGCACCCTGCCCATCCATTCCATGCTCTTTTTCTTGTTTTTCAAGGCTTATGAACTTAGCTCCATCCCACCCTACCCAACCCCACCCCACCACGCCCCGCACCGCCCCACCCCGCCCCACCACGCCTAGCCACACACCGTCTCGCCCCTCTTCACTCTTCCTATGGTTCCGCTTCAGCCCTAACCACCAAGCAAGATTACGCTGTTAAGGAGGGGAAAATGTTACGAGAAAAACAAATATAAAGAGATATATCGAAAAATGTAGCTTTAGGATGTTTGTTTTCCTACCGTTGTTGTTGTTGTTTTTGTTGTTGGTGGTGGTGGTGATGGTGGTGGTGGTTTTTTAGAGGATATTCCTTTTCCTCGTCTATTTGTATTCCTTTTCCCATGGTATGTGTTTCATTACTAGGATATACGAACACTACAAGAGGGAATGGACCAACACATGCCAACTCCTGCAACCCAGCTATTCACCATCTACCCCCCCCCCCCTGTCTCTCTCTCTCTCTCTCTCTCTCTCTCTCTCTCTCTCTCTCTCTCTCTCTCTCTCTCTCTCTCTCTCTCTCTCTCTCTCTCTCTCTCTCTTCAAGGCAGTTAAAGTTAGGAATTCAGAGTGCGCCATTCGTCAAACTTTGCTTCTGGGGTGAGAGAGAGAGAGAGAGAGAGAGAGAGAGAGAGAAACATTGAAACAGACACAGACAAACAGACAAGCAGACAGACAGAGAGACTAGTGCAGAATCCACTTAAATCACTCACCCAAATGCCTTCAGTGACAAACTACAACACCACCACCACCAACAACAACAACAACAACAACAACAACAACAACAACAACAACAACAACAACAACAACAACAACAATAATAACAACAACAACAACAACAACAACAACAACAACAACAACAACAACAACAACAACAACAACAACAACAACAACAACAACAACAACAACAACAACAACAACAACAACAACAACAACAACTGCGACAAGGACTCTCTGAATTCTCGTAAATGTTTCAGCCTCAAGAAAGGTGGAGGTTGCGCGGAGACTTCACTTAGGTTAGCGTTGATGACGAGCTTTGAGAAGGGGATTGCAATTATTATCTCCTTGCAGGCGGAAAAAAAAAATAAAAGAAAACAGGGTAGAGCGCGTAACAATGGGGCACGTTCGATAACTCCAAAAATAATAAATACTTTGGCCAGGGAATATTTTCTGAACACAAATATATAACGACGAAAATAACAAATGATAATAAATGATAATAAGTGATAATGAAGATAATAACAGACCTTGACTAGCGAATAATTTACGAATAAAGAGATAATAACAGAAGGATAAATGATAATAAATGACAATAAAGGATGATAGGTGGTAGAAGAGTGAAGCATATTTGGCAATGGTGTTCGGTCATTTTCAAGATCATGCCCTTGTTCCCAGGCGCTTTCACTCTCAAAACCAATATTTCCAAAGGCCATAAAGAAAATTAGTCCGGTTTTCATGACTGTTTTCACATTCATGGTGTAGAGGCCTTGTCAAACTATCACTCAGCTCATAAGACTACCCATGGAAATACCCACAACCTCTACGGAAGCCTTAATAAGGGTGGGTGTGTAAGCCCCGAAATGTCTGAGAATATGTGCTTTAGATACATTCATGAATAGGCAGGATAGGCGGCATTAGTTTGACATGAGTATTCCTGTTTAGGCTGACTGACCTCTTGCAAGCATTTTTCCCTAAGTTTTTATATCATCAACAAACCACCAACGCCACCACAAATACTATCACGGTCACCACCACCACCACCACCACGAACTCCATCACCAGCAACAACAACAAACAACAAACAACACCATTACAAGTCCATTCCCTCAAGCCCTCACTCCAGACCCAATTACCCTCCGATCATCCTGATGACCTTCACTCTCACCTCGCTCTCTCCCTCTCCCTCTCTCTCTCTCTCTCTCTCTCTCTCTCTCTCTCTCTCTCTCTCTCTCTCTCTCTCTCTCTCTCTCTCTCTCTCTCTCTCTCTCTCTCTCTCTCTCTCTCTCTCTCTCTCTCTCTCTCTCTCTCTCTCTCTCTCTCTCTCCTCTCTCTCTCTCTCTTCCCTCTCCGTCTAACAATAGTCTCACTTCTACCTTTCCCTCTTCCCCTCTCATGCTCGCTTTCCCCTCTCTCCCTGGGTGGGAGGGCCCTCACGACGGCAGACTGCGAAATTATCCAGAGAGACCTGGACCAGATAACTCGGTGGTCAGAAAAATGGCAGATGTCCTTCAACACTACCAAATGTAAAGTAATGCATATCGGATCCAGAAACAGCAACCACACATACCACATGGGTGGCGAACCACTACATGTAGTGCAAGAAGAGAGACCTCGGGGTCACCATCAGCAGTGACGAAACAAACAAAACACTGCAAGTCCGCCCGTAAGAAAACCAATACAATGCTTGGGTTCATAGCGAGGAACTTCGAATACAAGACGCCGGGAGTTATGTTATCCTTGTATAATTCGCTGGTAAGGCCCCACCTGGAATACACCGTGCAATTCTGGTCTCCTAATTACAGGAAAGACATTGAATTACTTGAGAGAGTACAGCGCCGCGCCACGAAAATGATACCATCACTGAGGACGAAGCCCTATGAAGAGCGACTCGAGCGACTCAACCTCTTCACGATGGAAAAGAGACGACTGCGGGGAGACATGATACAAGTCTTTAAGTACCTGAACAAGCTCAGCAACGTTGATCACTCCAAACTCTTCACGCTACAAACTAACCTGAGAACAAGAAACAACGGAAAAACAATTCAAGCAAAGCGATGTAATACCGACATCGGCAGGAGTTATTTCTCGAATAGAGTTGTTCGCCACTGGAACAGCCTTCCTGCAGAAGTGGTTAGCGCAGAGACCATCAACTCCTTCAAGAAACGCATTGATCGCCACTTTGCTGCATCGGGAGTGAACTGAACGTTCCCAAGAGTAGATACACAAGTGCTTTAATCCTTCCCTGCAAGCCACTCCTATGGCAAACGGATTGATTAAATCACTGAACGCAGGCAGCCTAGTAATGAGCCAACATGCTTTCTGCTGCCTGCTAGTCCATGTTTCCATGTTTCCAGTTCAACCCATCTCTCTCCCCCCCCCCCCACACACTAATCTCATATTCCCCTTGCCCCTTCCTCTTTGTAGATCTCCCTCTCTCCCTTTCTCATTCCTTTCCCATCCCATTCTACTTGAGCTTTCCTCCATTCCACCTCACCTCATTCCTTTCATCTTCCTTCTTACACTTTCTCTCTAGCCCTCTTTCTCTTCCCACTCGTTTTTGATCATCCTGTTTCCTCCTCCTCCCGTTCAGCTTCCTTCCCTTTCCGTTTCCATTCTTGCTATTGACCTTAATTCCTAACTCACTTCAACTCACTTCGGCAACCCAAGGTCCTCCTCAATGCGGCCTGGCCTAACCTGGACCTAGAAAGTACGTGACCTGTCTCGATACACTAACCTATTACCTGAGGTCTTAATGTTGGGTTGGCGGATAAGCTTTTCCTTCCTATTGCTACTTCCTGAGTCGACGTTCCAGTGCAATTTAATTATATTCCGTGACGCAGGAAGCAATATTTTCAGCGTTGTCGGCATATTTGAATGTTTTTTTTTTTTATATATCATTAATCTACCTCGAGAACAACTGGACCAAGTGTGATGGAATTTGGAATGTGCATGTTATTGACTTGACGTTGAACTCCAATTAAGGTCAAGGTTGTAAGTGAAAGTTCAAGGTCACGCAGCCATTAACCGTTCATTTTGTTCTGATTGTTTATACGCCGTTTGTTCTCTGGACCGTTATTATGAAATTACTACAAATTGAGACATACCTTTTATTTTGTACATGGTATTTCTCATTTCGCATTAGATTCGTGAGTAATATAGCTTTTAAATCCTCATTCTATCTTGCAAGTTGCACGGGGGAGGGAGGGTTCTTTGTCAGAGAGCCAAACTGAAGTAACTGACATTACGTGGAGCGTAAAACTAAAGTGGCGGAAGTAACAAAGAAAAGTAGATTAATTTTTGCATGATTCATAGAGATATAAAAATGAATAAGTACGCTTAGGAAGTGGAAAAGGCAAGCGAATTAGGTGAAATAGCAGAGGGAGGCATGAAACACGAGGCGGAGAGGAGGAATTACGAGACATTATTTAAAGAAGATGGAAGTAACCACCGAGAAAATAACTTAAGAAGATTGAAGGTACCACAGTATAAAAATATATCTGCACTTATAAATGGGAAGAACAAATTAGAGGCAACAGTAATATACCACGAGGATAGATATGAGAAGGGGAGAGTTTCTTGCGTACGTATAAGATGAAGATCAAAGGAGCTCAGCCTTAAGAGTGACCCCCAGCCCTGAGTATGGGAATGACTAAATGTTTGGGGGTATGAAGTCGTGGTGCTCCAAAGAGAGTGTGGGGAAAAGATCAGCCATGTATGGAGTCAAGGCCTAGAGGTTAACATGTATAACACAGGTATACCGCTGACTGGCTGGCTGCATCTGACGCACAAATTACACCAGGAGGAAGGGAGACGCCAAGATGCCACAAAGACAACTAGTATTCTGGCGCACAAAGGAAAGGGTAATGAGGATGAATATGGAGATTAGAGAATTGCTTTGTTGAGAGTACCAGGAAAGCTGCGTGGCATTAAGATCACAGGGGAAAGAATTACTGGGGAGAGAGATAAAAGGGAAGAACATTTTAGGCTCGGGAAGGTTACTGATACATTTTTAAGTCCCTGAAATTGTATGATTAAGACGGAGGCAAAGTGGGACGGGTCTTATGGTATCAGCTGCCTTTATGGACGTTGAAAAAAAAAGCATGTGGAAAAATCGAGAGGGCGGTAATGGAGGAGACAGTTTAAGATTGTGCATTTGGGGGAAAACAGTTAAAATGGTTTATGGGGATCCTAATATATATGTTTGTAAGGCTGAAAGGAACACATGAGAGTCTTGGGAATTCATGAGGCAATGGGA
Source organism: Eriocheir sinensis (assembly GCF_024679095.1). NCBI lineage: Eukaryota > Metazoa > Arthropoda > Malacostraca > Decapoda > Varunidae > Eriocheir > Eriocheir sinensis. Next base: position 4,805,673 of record NC_066536.1, read on the forward strand.
TGGGAGAGAGAGAGGAAGGGGATGGCGTGAGGGAATAAGAGGGGAGGAGGGGACGTAAGGGAGAGGACGATTAAACTTAGCTACGTAATGTCACCTCGGCGGTTTATGTTATATATGAGCTGGTGAGTGAGTAAGAGGGATCGAGACAGAGGCGGCCGATGCTGGAATGGAGGTAAGTGGAAAGGAACCTCAATAGAAGATTAATCCAGATCAGTCTTGCGGACGAGAGCTTCTGTTTGACGAGCATGCGAGGGACGTTTACGAGACTTAGTGGGTGACTCAAGCATTATGGAGTGTGAAAAGCTAACGAGCACCGTTGCCAGAATATCGTACTCAGAGCATAGTATTTACCGGTTTCTGACGCCTAACTATTGCCAAGAAACATCCGGATCTAACTATTTTAACGATAACTATAAATGAGTTTCGTTATTGGAGCCCAGAAGACAGTTTTGGGGTAGGAAGTCGGGAAATATAAGCGGCTGAGTACGACAATCTGGCAACGTTGCTAACGAGAGATGTTCTGGAGGATGAAGTGTGGAATGGCAAAGGTAGATAGATAGAAAGATAGACAGATAGATATAGAAAGATAGATAAAGACTAGAGAAGAATAAAATACTAAGAATTGAGAGCTGCGAGACCCTAAAATGTACGATAAGTGAAAGAACAGTGCACGAAGAGGTAATATAAATGCTTACAACATGGATAATCATCAAACAAGCAGTAACATAGACAAGACAAAGCCGTTGCAGGTCCAGTGGTGCAAGTTAGAGATCAAAGGAGTATTGGAGAGGACTTAAGTGCGAGAAGCGACTGTGAAGGGAAGAAGAGAGAGGGTGAGAGAGACTGAACGCAATGATTGAAAAGAATGTATTTGTAAGAAGGTAAATGGCGAGAAAATGACTTGTGGAATGGCGAGAAAATGACGAAGCGATCCACACTCACGACCTGGTAATCTGGAGAAAGGAGAATAAGGAGGAAGACGGAGCGGTAATGTCAAGGAATGCATCAAGAAGGAAAAGACGAGAAAATGAACAGTGGAATAACAAAGGAAGTGTCAATCGTGCCACACTTACCTCGAAATGTGAAAATAAAGAGAATAATATGAAAGGAGGTGTGGTGGAGCCAGGGAATGTATTAAGGAGAGAAAATAAAGAGTGAAATGACCAAGTAAAGCGTCAATCGTGCCAAACTTACGTTAAAATCTGATAACAAGAAGAACAAGGAAAAAGGCAATGTAGTGTTGGAGCGAGGGAATGCATAACAAAGGAAGAGGAGAGAAAATGAAGAGTAGAATGAAAAAAAAAGTATTAATAGTCCCACACATTCCTGGAAATCTGATAATAACGAGAGCAAGAAGGAAGGCAATGAAGTGGTGTCAAGGAAGGAATCAAGGTGAAGGATAAGGTGAAAAGAAAAACGTGGGAAAGTGAAGAGCAGAGTGACCAAAAAAGTATCAAGCGTGACACACTAACCTTGTAACTTGGAGAGAAAGAAAACGAGGTAAAAGCAGAGGAGGCGCCGGGCTGATGAAGGCAGAGGCAGAGTGAGTGAAGTCCTGCAAAAAAAGACGACGGGTTTAGAATATGTTACAGAGAACGAAGATGAAGGAGTGAATGGTGTGGTGTAGCGGGACAGTGAATGAACGTAGCTGACAGACAGACAGATAGACAGACACACACGACATGCAGACACACACAGACATGCAGATAAGACAGGCAGACTGGGAGATAAAGGCAGACAGACAAACTGACAATGATATATAAAGTGACTCCAAACAGACAAAGAGAGATGAGAGTTTATGATCTGTGTTGATATGCCGTTATCTCTTATCATTCGGAGACTTTGATGTGTATTTATTATCTGAAGAGCCTCGATTTTTTCCTTTTGCAGGGATTCAGTAATTTAAAGGTTGCTATGAATATGTTTTGTGCAGCGTGTCGGGCCGAACTGGACAATGACTGCTGTTTTATATATTATCATCCATTTCTCAAAGCCGGTAATTGATCGGTAGTCAGAGTTAATCATTTAAATTTACTATCGTTTCAATCAAGTTGCTGCGCTATTGGTAAAATGTTGGAATTATTACGTCGTACATACATTGAAAATTAATTCCGCGCCACTGATGAACACGCAATTACTCATGGGCGGGAGGTGGAGGAGAATGCATGTGGCGGGAGGAAGAGGGGTGAGATGAAAATGCATGAGGTGGGAGGGAGATGAAGGAGGCGGGAATACGAGAGGTGGGAAGACGGGAATGCATATCGTGGCCGAGAGGGAGGAAGATGGAAATTACAACATACAGTCCATCATACCCAACCAATTACACAATAAATAACAATAAAAGGAAACATAAAGTAGGTGGTGGTATAGAAGTAAGTGATTTTTGAGCGACTGTCGGAAAATTGGAGATACATTATTATTATTATAGTTATTAAGATTCATGTAAGGGCATCAAGGAAAGATAAAAGAAATGATATGTTGCGAAGTCTATTTATCAATCATTGTGAGTTACGTGACAAATATAGCAGAGGAAAGAGAATATTTGGTAATGAAAGTGTTGAAAATAGATAAAGGAATAGACTAATCTTTTGCAACGTAGTTAATACAATAGTTATATACAAAACACTTATATACAATACATATACAATACATTTAGTAAAACATACAATACCGTAAATGTCATGTGCCCACAGCTGACGATGAATAGTGTACATTACATAATCAGAGTTTCTGCGTAGTTATCTAAGTCCACTGCACATTAAGCAATATTATAATAAAAATAACGACATAAAACAAATTAAGAAAAACAATATCCTGTGTTTATTATTAATCATATGCCTTACACTTCACTAGCAATATTACCTGACTCTCTCTCTCTCTCTCTCTCTCTCTCTCTCTCTCTCTCTCTCGCATCTACTAATTCCCTTTCGTCTCTTCCTAATCCTAATCCTCCACATCCTCCTTTTCCTTCTCTTCATATTTCTCCTCTTTAATCACCTCCTACACTACCATCATCAGCTCTACCTCCTCCTCCTCACCCTCCTCCTCCTTTTACTTTCTTCTTCTTCTTCTTCTTCTTCTTCTTCTACTTCTTCTTCTTCTTCTCCTTCTCCTTCTCCTTCTTCTTTTCCTTCTCCTTCTTCTTCTCCTTCTCCTCCTTCTTCTTCTTCTTTTTATCCCTCCCTAATGACCACTCCTTCTTGGCTGACCCATGACCTTCGCCCCGCCGTCTACTGATGTTATTGTCAGCAGGAATAGTTTCGATATTATGCAAAAAGAGTGAAAATGCACTGGACTTTAAATATGAGACTTGTTACCCTTTAATTAAACTCTCTCTCTCTCTCTCTCTCTCTCTCTCTCTCTCTCTCTCTCTCTCTCTCTCTCTCTCTCTCTCTCTCTCTCTGATGCATGAGATAATATTCCTCCCATTCTTCCTTCTCCTTCCTCCTTTCCACTCACTTAACCCTGTAATTTTCCTTTTCATCTTCTTCCTCCTCCTCCTCCTCCTCCTCCTTCCGCTTCTCCTCCTCCTCATTTGCTTCCTCCTACTCTTTTTCCTCCTCCTCCTTCTCCTCCTCCTCCTCCACCTCCTCCTCTCCCCCCTCCCCCTCCTTCCCCCCACCCCCTCCTCCTTCTTTCATCACCAAAATTAATATGCTTCAGACCACGAATGCGAAGCAAAATCATTTATATATTACTTATTATTAACAAGCAACCTACGTCTGGCATTAATAAAAAACAAAGGAACATAATTTAATATGAACACGAATGAATTGTGAATGCTTTTATTGGATTTAGAAGGGCGTTATATCATGTTCTTTTTTTCTGTTGATGAATGAAAATAGCGTTGTTTTCTGTTTTCCAGTTTTAACCGTAGACAGGTATCATGGGGTCCAGGTGAAGTCACGCGAGATGCAAATTTTGAACAGCGCGCTTTAGTTCCTGCTAGGCTCAGTTACTACCTCCATGGGGGTTCGTTTCACGCCAAAAAGTCTCCACATTTGATAAGAGTGAAGACGCGTCCCTTTCTCCTTGTCTTTTTGCCATAGATTAAGTTGGGTGACACCAGCTGGACGTAGAATAATTAGGTAATGAATTTCTGGATTTTCAGATACAGATAGATATATTGAGAGATAGGCAAATAGATAGATAGATAATAAACTATAAATACAAGACCACGCGTAAGAGGAAGAAAGCAGAAAATGGAGCAAGAGGAGAAAGATGATGAGGAACTGGAGAATTAGAAGTATGAAGGAGAGAGAGTGGAACAGGAGGAAAATTCATGAAGAACCAAACACACACACACACACACACACACACACACACACACACACACACACACACACACACACACACACACACACACACACACATACACACACTTTCCAAAGCTTGTGTTATACAGGGCTCGTAAAGCTATTTCACAGCGTCCAATAAAAAAAATAGATGAAATTAACAAACTTATAGAAAAATAATATAAGACAATTAACCGTAATGTGTGTTTGTGTGTGTGTGTGTGTGTGTGTGTGTGTGGAAAAAAAAGATCGGAAAAAGTGACTAAGGATAGGCCGAAAGCAATAGAGGAAAAAGAAAGAGAAATAGAAGAAAAGGAAAAAGAAAGAGAAAATATGAATAAAAGAGAAAGTAAGACAAATATATATTGATAAACAGATAGCTAGATCAGAGAAAAAACAGAAGAAAAACAAAGAAACAATAAAACAGCATGGATAAACCGGAAAACAGAGATAACAAAAAAAAGAAAAAACAACCAACCAGGAACGTCGTCTAACCTTCGACAAAAACATGGAGGAAAAGAGGTGAAAGATGTTAAAAGGAAAAACAAACAACAAGGAGCCAAACAAAAAGCACACAAACAAGCAAAAACACACAACAAACATAATCAAGACAAGAAGCGGAGGAAAGGTCAAGCAGGGAAAAGAACACAAAGGAAAAAGGGAGGAAAAGAAAGGTCACAACAGGAAAAGAAATAATAAATCACACAAACAAACAAAACACACTACAAACATAATCAAGACAAGAAGCGGAGGAAAGGTCAAGCAGGGAAAAGAACACAAAGGAAAAAGGGAGGAAAAGAAAGGTCACAACAGGGAAAGAAAGACTAAATCACACAAACAAACAAAAGCAAACTATAAAGGAAATCAAGACAAGAGCTGGAGGTACGGTCGAAGAGGGAAAAGAGGACAAAGAAAAAAGCGAGAAAGAGAAAGACGACTTGTCAAATTAAAATCAAGTTAGATTGTCCAAGGCTGAATTTTTCACCCCCAAGAATCTCAGACGCAACACCGGCACGTGGAGCGAAAGAGAATTAAATTTGAAAAAGAAAAGGAGAAAGTTAAGACAGAGGCCGAGTATGACCTGGATAAGAGCGCGCGACCTTGCTGCCGGGAGGGGAAAAGAAATACAGGGGAGAAATATATAATGGGAGGAAAGAAGAGCGAGAAGAAAAAATAAACAGAGGAAGAAAATATATAAATACAAAGAAAAGGAAAAAATATTAAAAAAGTAACAAAACACGGATAGAGGAAGCAAAGAAGAAATAAGAAAGAAAATTAAAATAGGAGAAATTAAGAGCGAGAAAGAAAAAGAAATGTAGAAAGAAATTACTTAAAAAAACATTGATACAGAAAACAAATGGTAAATACAAAGCAAAAAAAAAAATCGATACTGGAAGACCCCTAGATCAAGGAAATAGAATAATATAGAAAAGAAAGAAATAAAATACGAAAAATAAATAGAACAAATGAACGGGTAAATGTTTGTAAGGATAAAGGCAAGAAAGGAAGATAGGAAAAAAATATATTAAAAACAAATGATAAAGAAGACAAGAGATAAAAAACAAAACAAACGAGACAAAAAAAAAAAGTTGATACAGATTAAAACTTTTGAGAGGAGGAGGAAAAAGAGGAAGAGGAAGACGAGAAAGAGGAGGAAGAGGAGGAGAAGGAAGAGGAGGAGGAGGACGTTTAGTTATTTATATTCCATGCAACACACACACACACACACACACACACACACACACACACACACACACACACACACACACACACACACACACATCAAAGTGGGGTCCATTTCCCCCTTACATTAATAGTCATTGAAGTGTGTGTGTGTGTGTGTGTGTGTGTGTGTGTGTGTGTGTGTGTGTGTGTGTGTGTGTCAGGGGTGGGGGATTTAACTCCATAAATTTCTTCTTCCTCCTCTTTCTCTTCCTCGTATTTCCAATTATCCTCCTCCTCCTCCTCCTCCTCCTCCTCCTTCACCTCGTCTTCTTTATTACCCATCTCAGTTTAATCCTTTTTTCTCCTCCTCTTCTCCCTCTACTTTCTACTTGAAAAAAAAAAATCTCATAAGGCACCAGGAGCGAGCAAAATTTACGGCCGCCGATACTTCAAAAGGCAGGAAGCGGCGTTCTTTGCTAAATATAATAAAACAAACTCCATCTTGCGCGGTTTGCTTTCACTTCGAATGTTTTCTTTGTACTGTTTTATAGTGCCAGAAATGGAACTGTTACTAATACTTGAGAGAAGGAGAATAAAGTATGTGCAAGGTCGAAGGTAGTACAGGTAAGATTAGTAAGGAGTTGTGATATTTGAAAGATTGCAAGTAAAACAAAAAAGTAGTAGTAAAATAGTATAAGAAATAAAAGTAGAATTAAAATAGTAGTAAATAAATAGCAGTAAGAAAAAGTAAAAAAATCATTAAACGGTTAGTAATAAATGGAAAATGCAGGTAAGCTTAGCAAAGAGTGATGGAATATACAAGATTAATAGTGGAATAGCTAAGTTTAGTAAGGAATTGAACATACACTAACAGTAAACGCAGGGATGATGTTTATATGAGCAGAAGTATTTGTAGCAGCAGCATTAATGACTCTAAAATGCGAGAAGTGGTCATAATACGCAGGTTAAAAGTTGATTTCTCTACCTTAATTAATAGCAAGCCTGTGATGATTTCTTAATATAAATGAGTTAAGTTTCATGAATACTTAACTATCACTATTTCCTGGAACCAAAGACCACTCCACTTCATTCCACATTCTCTCTCTCTCTCTCTCTCTCTCTCTCTCTCTCTCTCTCTCTCTCTCTCTCTCTCTCTCTCTCTCTCTCTCTCTCTCTCTCTCTCTCTCTCATCTAATAGACATCTTATTGATTCCTTTTAATTTTAATTGCCTTAATTTCTCAACTTTCAACCCAGGTGTATTAGATGTGTGTGTGTGTGTGTGTGGAGAGAGAGAGAGAGAGAGAGAGAGAGTGAGAGAGAGAGAGAGAGAGAGAGAGAGAGAGAGAGAGAGAGAGAGAGAGAGAGAGAGAGAGAGAGCAACCGTGCATGAAGTCGTAAATAAGAAATAAAATCTATTTCTGAGTCACACACACACACACACACACACACACACACACACACACACACACACACGATCTGAAACGAAAATTAGACAAACAAACAAGCAATCAAATAAGCAATTAATCAAGTAAACAAACAAACAAACAAACAAACAAACAACTCCCATCGTATACCCATGGCAGTCTAATTCTCTGGAGCGAAAAATTTCCTAGGTCCGTACTCTCTCTCTCTCTCTCTCTCTCTCTCTCTCTCTCTCTCTCTCTCTCTCTCTCTCTCTCTCTCTCTCTCTCTCAAAGGCGGTCAATTTGAGTTTTCTGAACACATTGAACTTATAAACCAAACCAATATCGAACTCAAAAGCAGACGAGGAAATTGAAGGGTTGGTGAGAGGAGACTAGGCGGAGGCGTATGAAGAGGCGGATGAGGATGAGAAGATGGAGGAGGATTTAGAAGGGGATGTGAGAGAGTCAGAGGAGGAGGAGGAGGAGGAGGAGGAAAATTATACAGGGATTACATAGGAGGGCAAGTACGGTGAAGCAGGAAGAGGAGGAAAAGTAAGCGAAAGAGAGTAAACGGAGAATGAATGAAGGAGAGGAGAAAGAGGAATAGAAGGAGGAGAAAAAATGTTATGGTGGTAATGACGATTTGATAATACTACAGAAAAAGGAGGATGCGAAAGAGAGAGAAAACGGAGATAGTGAATAAAGAGGAGGAGGAGGAGGAGGAGGAGGAGAAAGTAATGGTGGTAATGACGACTTAATAATGACGAACAGAATAAAGATTAGGAAAAAAAAGTAGAATCATCAGAGAATAACCGATATTGTGGGTCTTAGAGCGAGGCGGCATGCTGTAACGAGCGAGATTGCGTTTAGATGATGGTTTTTCTTCGTACAGGATAAAGGCAGATGAATGAGAAGCCTCCAACCTGCAGGAACCCACCCACGCTTGACTCACCCCCGGAAGGTTCAAGGAAAGATTACCCCAACATTTCCGAGAGACTGAACTGGATGCTGAAATAGAACGAACTTTTTTATTTTATTTTTCTTCAGACACAGTCACTCGTCTGACCTGAGATTGACGCTTCTGGCCTTTTTAAACCGAACAATAAGAAGGAGTAATAGATTAAGAGTAGGAGTAAAAAAAAACGATACTTGGATACGAAAATAAGCCAGGAGTTTTCAAGGTTAAAAAAGAAAAAGTTTAAGGATTGCAAGAAAATAACGAAAACATGAAAGCAGACAGATAATGACAGACAGACAGATACATTGGACAGGCACATCGAAAAACAGACACTTAAAGAGTCAAACAGAAGAACTAAGAAAAACAGGAAAAAACAGAAAATGAGACAAACAAACCGGGAGAAATAGACACAGACAGACAGACAGGAACACCGAACGACACACACACACAAAAAAAAAAAAACGACAGACGGACTTAGAAATAAAAAAAATAAAAATAAAATCACACTCGTCTGGACCTCTTCACCTCTTGGTCCGTCCTCGTCGTGGGTGTCTGTCTGCCTGTTCTTTGCGCGGCTGACTCACTTCCATATCGGAGGCAAAACAGCGTAAAAGAATCGTGGCGCTTCAGATCGCTGGGGCGGATGTAACACTTTTGTCCAAGAGTCACTGCAGCATCTTTAAGACCCTTCGGACGCTGTTTGCTCTGCTATGTGTCTGAGGGGTTGTTTGGTTCCCCGTCAACGGCTCCACTCACTCACGAAAGAAGGAAGAGAAGGAGGACGAGATGGTCAAGGAAAAGGAGGGGAAGTAGTAGTGGTGGTAGTAGTAGTAGTAGTAGTAGCTGTGGAGGTAGAGAGGAGAGGAGTAGAATAAGAAGGGGAAGGGGGAATAGGAGGAGGAGGAGAATAAAAAGAAGGGGGAGGAGGAAGAGGAGGAGGCTAAGAAGAAGGGGGAAGAGGAGGAGGAGGAGCACAAGAATATAAGGAGTTAGTAAAAATTTGTTCTATACGCCTCCACTAACGCTATATTTATAAATCCTTCTCGTGCCGATGTCTTTATTCAAACCAAACTTTTCTGACCTAAACTTAATGCTTCCCCCTCCTGCCATGCGCCCCCAGCGAAACCTAATTAATGTCACCCAGCTCAAGAGTTTCATCCACTTACAAACTCCAGCCCTTCAAGAGAACACAAGTTTAGGCATAATGCTTACCCGTATAAGACAGGTTTCTCGATCCATGCATAATTTCCGTCATGCTCCTTTGCGCAGATTATAACTTTTCTTCTTTATTCTGAGAAGGGGAGTAGAACTGAACTAAAGGTACTAGAACTTTTATAAGGGTACTGGAAATTAAATAAGAGGACTTGAACTTCTATAAGGAGACTAGAACTTTTATGAGGGGACTAGAGCTATAGGGGGGAGACTGTAAAAAAGAGGCTAGCACTGTAATAAGATGAACTTTAATAAGGAGACTAGAACTGTACGGCATAATCGAGACAAGGCCGAGATTCCTAAAGTGAGATCCCTGATTCCCTGGACAGAGATCGGATCCCACTGAGACGCCTAAATCTCTCCTATCTTCAACCAGTAAATCTCGGATCGAAGGACAAGCAGCTGGACGACAAGATGAAGTAGGAACACAAAGAAACACAAAGGAAGAACAAACAACAGCAGACATGATGGTCATTACGAGGGTGTTTGTGACAAGCTACACTAACTGTCTAATCAAAGGTGGAAGATGAAGGATAGCAAAGGCGAAGGCTCCTCCCCACCCCCCCCATCCCTCAAGCCAAAGCTGGCAGGAAAGGAAAAAGAACCATGCAGCGTGGAAAAACTGCATGGAAATTATGAAGGAAAGAGGAAAAAACTACCATTACTGCTACCACTAACCGGCGATAAAACGGACAAGGACACCAGTATTCGAAAGAACTTAACGTTATTACGACAATGAGTAATATCTTAGTTGGTGCTTGGATTCAAAATACTCGTCTAAAGGAGGAGGAGGAAGAGGAGGAGGAGGAGGAGGAGGAGGAGGAGGAGGAGGAAGGCGATCAGTAAAGACGGGAGGCAAATGGGAGTATCCTGGAGGCGATAATGAATATGCTAGATAAAGGAGTGGGACGCTGAGGAGGATTTATAGGATACGAGGAGAATGAAGATTTATAGGATGGGAGAATGAATAACCGAAGAGGAGGAGGAAGAAGAGTAGAAGGAGGAGGAGGAGGAGGAGGAGGAGGTGGAGTAGGAGGAGGAGGAAAATGAAGAGTAGACAAAGAAAAATGAGGAGAGCAATAACGGAAATAAGCAAGTAGAGGAGATGTTAATAAGGAGGAGAAGGACGAGGAGGAAAAAGATAAGCAGAAGGAACTTAACGAGGAGAGCAAGAACGGAAATGAGCAAGAAGAGGAGGAGGCGGAGACGGCAGAGGTAGTGCTTGTTAGCCACGTCAAAGAAAACAAGAGCGAAAGGAAAATATAAAAAAAGAACACATCCAAGAAGGCGAGAGACAGAAAGAGGTAGAGAAAAGGAAGGAAAAAGAAGAATATTGGACCAAGGCAAAAACTAAGGTTAAGGCAGATGATTCAGAGGAGGCAAAGAAGGAAGAGTAGGAGAAGGAGAAGGAGGAGAAGGAATACGAGAGGCGGGAAAGAAGGAGGTGGAATCAAGAAGGGCAGAGGTACGCAAAGTTGTAATGAGGTTCACCGTCATCTCCCTTTTCGGAACTTTTAATAAGCTTTATCAACATTCGGGAAAACTCTAGTTACCGGAGAAGCCACATGGAAGAGGAGGAAGAGCAGGAGGAGGGGGAGGAGGAGGAGGTGAAAAAGACGTTGGAGGAGGAACAGGAGGTAGTAGTAGTAGTAGTAGTAGTAGTAGTAGTAGTAGTAGTAGTAATAGTAGTAGTAGTAGCTGTAAAGAAACACAACAGCTAACACGAATACATATCATTAGAACGAGCATTGTACAAATTAATTCAAATCGTATTATAATCATTCCGTTCATTTACCACCATTTAGATGCTGAACGGCTAAAACAACGCAAAAATTAATTAAATAGCGAAAAAAAACGTTCAATATTTGTTTTAGGGGAGTGGACGAGGCGAGGAGGGAAGGAGATTGCAAAACGAAACTATCTACCTATCTATCTATCTATCTATCTGTCTGTCTACCTTTATCCTTTTCCTCCCTCAGAGCTCATTACTGTCGCACGGAAACCATTATCAGGCAATATCACGCGTTAGTCTTTTAATCGAAGAGTTCAGGACCAGCTCGAATTGAAGAGCGGTAGTGCTGAGTGTTTTTATATCCGCGCTGTTTGGAATGTCGCATGCACTAGCGATGTGCAGTGTGTCGATACGAAGAGAGGCAGACAGATGTACGAAGATAGACAGGCAGACAGTGAGATAAGGACAGAGATATGGATACGAAGATAAGAAGAAAGACAGATGTACGAAGATAGACAGGCAGACAGTGAGATAAGGACGGAGATATGAAGATAAGAAGAAAGACAGATGTACGAGATAGACAGGCAGACAGTGAGATAAGGACGGAGATATGAAGATAAGAAGAAAGACAGATGTACGAAGATAGACAGGCAGACAGTGAGATAAGGACGGAGATATGAAGATAAGAAGAAAGACAGATGTACGAGATAGACAGGTAGACAGTGAGATAAGGACGGAGATATGGATACGAAGATAAGAAGAAAGACAGATGTACGAAGATAGACAGGCAGACAGTGAGATAAGGACGGAGATATGGATACGAAGATAAGAAGAAAGACAGATGTACGAAGATAGACAGGCAGACAGTGAGATAAGGACGGAGATATGAAGATAAGAAGAAAGACAGATGTACGAGATAGACAGGTAGACAGTGAGATAAGGGCAGAGATATGGATACGAAGATAAGAAGAAAGACAGATGTACGAAGATAGACAGGCAGACAGTGAGATAAGGGCAGAGATATGGATACGAAGATAGGAAGAAAGACAGATGTACGAGATAGACAGGTAGACAGCGAGGTAAGGACAGAAATATCTAAACGAATGGGTAGACAGGTAGTAGAAAGGTATTAAGAAAAGATATACAGATAGACGGTTAAATGTTAGATACACCGCAAGACGGACAGACAGACGGATAGATAGATAGACAGAGAGGCACATACAAACAGACAAATCGACAGATAGATAGTGACTGATAGACAAAACCTGATATGCAGAAAAATAGTTAGATTGCTTTAACTGATCAATTTACTGACACGTGCATAGCCAGACTGTCAAACACGGAACGTTCATCAGATTGGTACGGAAAAATAATAGATGAGAAAAACGTTTAAATGGCCAAAAAGAGACAAACAAGAGACATCAAAAAGTATTATAGATGACTTGATCAAATGTTTCTGCATATAAAACACACACACACACACACACACACACACACACACACACACACACACACACACACACGAAACAAAAATAATACGTAAAATAGAAAAGTCATAAAACCACACACACACACACGCACACACACACACACACACACACACACACACAAACACACACACACACACACACACAAGAGAAAACAAAAATACGTAGAATAGAAAAGTCATCGTCACACTCATGTCGTTTTCTCTAATGATAATCGAGCGTGACCTTGGGATAATTAGAGACTGAATGGAGGAAAATTCTAATGTAATTGAGATAATAGGATGCGAGTTTGCGACTTTTATTGGCAGGGAGGACGAAGGGTTACGGTGGTGGTGGAGGTGGTGGTGGTGGTAGTGGTGGAGATGGTGGTGGTGGTGGTGGTACAGGTGGAGGTGGACGTGAGGAGAGGAAGAGAGAGGAGGAGAGTGTTGTGGAAACTTAATACAGATAGTAGAAGAGGATGGAGAGAGAGAGAGAGAGAGAGAGAGAGAGAGAGAGAGAGAGAGAGAGAGAGAAGATAACACCACTAAAGATAACAATAAAGATAACACGGAGAGTTCTCATAAAGACCTCGACGAACACTCCTGGCAACGGTGAGAAGGAAGAGGAGGAGGAGGAGGAGGAGGAGGAGGAGGAAGTAGAAAATATGGTTGAAGAGTTGGTAGAAGGGGACGAAAAAGAACAGCTACAGCAAGAGTAAGACGTAACGAGATGCACTAAATAGATACACATTAACAAAAACAATATGAACAAAATACCAATTCGTACAAGAGGTAGGAACGAATCAGATATAAGAACACTGACAATATGAACAAACCAGCGATAAAAACAAGAAGACGCCCAAGAAGAACAAAAAGATACAGAACAATAAATAAAAAGAACAGCAAGAACAATGAGAAGAACAAGAACAACAAAAATTACACCTAGTAAAAGAGAAAAATAAGCACTAGAAAAGCGAAAAAGAACAATAAGAAGAACAGCAAGAACAAGAATAACAGGAGAACAACTTAGTGCAGGAAGAACACCAGCGATATGAATAGGAATAAAAGCAATAACAAGAACAATGAGGACGAGAACAAAAATATCAAACACATAATAGGAGGAAAAGAGAAAGAGGAGAAGGAACAAGAACATTAACGAGAACGAGAACAATAACAACAAAAACAAGACTTAGTAAAGGATAAAAAACGAGGAATAGGAAGGAACAAGAACAATAAAAGAAGAACACAGAGAACAAAAGCAATATAACCAAAGCAAATAAAGTAAGAAAAATACGAACAGCTGTGGTCGTAGTAGTAGTAGTAGTAGTAGTAGTAGTAGTAGTAGTAATAGTAGTAGTAGTAGTAGTAGTAGTAGTAGTAGTGGTGTTGCCAGCGAACGAGAAAGGGGTAAAGCTGCTGATAATGAAAGCGTTGATAGCCTCTGCAGTGACCTTGAGGGTGCGAGGCCACAATATAACAGTGTCTGGCGCCGGTTATTGCCAGTCTCGCGCTGCCTCTCGCCCGTAACTGACGTAGAGCTTCAATTGCACTCATCGCTTTTCGTTATGGCAGGTCAGTGAACGGCGGCAATATCGGCTAGTGACGCAGTGTTCTATTTTGATCGGCTTATTGGGTCAATGCTTTGTTAGTTAATTTGTTTGTTTTTCACTCCTCAGAATCATTGTTTCTCTGTATTAGTAATTTGTCATAATATAAGATGCATATTTTTTACTTGTCTGCGCTTACCACACTCCATCCTTCCCTGACTCAATATATTATGGCTCCTCCTCTTCCCTCTCCTCTTCCTACACTTTATGCTGCTAATGCTCTTACTCCTCCACTTTCTGTCACCCTCACCCTCCCCTCCCCCTGCCAGACTCGGAGTTCACGTACACGCCCGGCGCCTGGCGGGTGACGGAAGCGATGAAGAAAGCCTTCAACGAGAACGGCTACATCCTTGTCAGGTGGGGATCAAGATGCTGCTGCTGCCGCTCCTAAACATCTACTACACGATTACTGTACTACTACTACTACTACTACTACTATGCTGCTGCTACTACTGTTACTACTACTACTATGCTACCACCACTACTACTACTACTACTGCTACTACTACTACTACTATGCTACTACTAATACTAATACTAATAATAATAATAATAATAATAATAATAATAATAATGCTACTACTACTACTACTACTACTACTACTACTATGCTACTGCTGCTATTACTATTACTACTACTACTACTACTACTACTACTATGCTACTACTATTAATAATAATAATAATAATAATAATAATAATAATAATAATAATAATAATAATAATAATAGCATTGATAACTAGAAACCTCCTGGTCGGTGAGGTCACACCAGCCGCGCACGTGTCGGTTGCCCTAATCTCAGCCCCCCCGCCCCTTTCTGCCACGTCCCGGTGTGGCGTCCGGTGTGCCTCGCCTGTGTGCGTGCTCCTCCGTATAAACATTATGCGCGAGTGCCATTGAGTGGATGCAATGGAGGAGGTTCTAAGATGACATTTGGAAGAGAGCGGCACTGTATGCTTAACCCGGCGTGAAGGAGACGGAAATGCACTTCCATTCAATGCACTTCCATTAGTTTCCTTTTCTAAAATGTCTGTGAGGCTGTCCTACGATATTTCATTCATATGATTCAGATGTTTTCGTGTGAAAATATGGCAGAGAAAAAGACGTTGCTAATTCTGATTTATTTCCTGCAAAACAAAGCCATTCATTTGCAAACCTGGCAGCCCCAATATCTTCTTGTCGTCTGCATAAATATGATGCAAAAGGTGAGTGAAATCACGCACCAGTGATATGTGACCATTCTAGTGATTTGATTAAACTTGTGTATCAACTTTTCAGCTTCGTCTGTCTCGGAGTGATCGCAATAACATTGTATGATTAATTTCTATTTGTTTTTCCGTGTAATCGCCTCCGGTCTTTGTGGGCGGGGCTTGGCCTAGAAAACACAACAATTCAGTCTCATGAGTGTTTCTGCGTCACCAGGAAAGGATAACATCTCTCTCCCAGTTTTCTTTGACTTACAAAGACAGGCTAAGCCCGAAGGAAAATTGAGTTATCTCTTGATGGTACATAAAACAACACTAGAGCCTCAAGTAAACGTTATACTTTACATGCATTCATCGCGTCCATCTCGTGGATGTGTTTCAAGTTGGAACCACAGCATCCCATAGTCTCCTTCGTCTTGCAGGAACATGTTCAACCAAGAGGAGGTGGCCAAGGTGCGCACCGCCCTGGAGAACCCGAACGGTGTGCAGCGGTACGCCTTGAAGCGTGCTGACGGCTCTGACCGCGCGAACCGCCTTGTGCTATGGAACCACCCTGGGCGCGACGTGACGGGGGTGATGGCGCGGACGGAGAGGGTGGTGGGCACGGCAGAGCAGGTGGGTGGGTCAGTGGTTGTGGAGACGAGGACGTGGATGAAGGGTTGAGGTGGTGAGGCAAAGGGCAGTGAGCTTGATGAGTGGGTGGGTAAGTAGTTAAGGAGACTGGGACTTGGGTGAAGGAATGAAGTGGTACAACAGAGGGTGGTAAACTTGGTGGAGCAGGTGGGTGGTTGAGTGTGAGGGCGAGGACGTGGGTGAAGGATCGTGGTGGTGAGAGTGTGGGTAAGAGGATGGAGAGAGAGGGTGAGGATATGAAGGGGCAAGGGAAAAGGTGAGGAAATTAAGTAGTGAGCGGAGGGATGAAAGATCGAGAGAAAGGCTGCGATTGTGAGTAAGAAGGCAAGGAAATGAGAGAGAGGCTGAGAAGGTGGGGGAATGGAGGAGGTCGCGAGAGATTGAGAAATAAGTGAAGATATCGAGGAGGAATGAGAGTTGATAGAACGAGACGATACATAGAAATAAGGACTTGATTGTCGGTGAGAGGGTGAAGGAGAGGAAGGAAGGAAAGAAGGAGGAAAAGGTATACCAGGATGTGACACTGTGTGGGTGGGAAAGAGTGGTAGAGAAGAGTGCAAGAAAAGACGAAAGATATGACTGGGAGAGAGTGCGAAAGAGGACGAAGGGATGAAAAAGAGAAATGAGAAAAAATACTTGCGAATAAGAGCGGGAAGATGAGAACAAAGAAAAATGCGTAATAAAAGGAACAAGGAAGTAAATAAGACATAAAAGAGAGATTGGGCAGTGAGGAAATGAAGAAAAAATGTGGAAAAATAGCGCCTTCTCTTTTTTCCGCGCTTTTAAAATCTTTTCATTCTACCTTTTCTTTTATTAGCGGAGATTTCTTAAATTTTCTCGCTCCCTCTATAAATTTGCTGTATATTTTTTTTTCTGTCCACTTCCCATTTTCTTTAACAACGACCTCTCATCTCTGTGTTTTCGTCTTCTCTCCTCTTCTTGGGTTTGCCTTCTCTTCCTCTTCTTTGTCGTATTCTTTCTCTTTCTTTTCTTTACTCTCTCTCTCTCTCTCTCTCTCTCTCTCTCTCTCTCTCTCTCTCTCTCTCTCTCTCTCTCTCTCTCTCTCTCTCTCTCTCTCTCTCTCTCTCTCTCTCTTCTTTTTCTTTCTTTTCTTTCTCTCTCTTGTTTCTCTTCTTCTTTCCCTTCTTCTGTTCTTTACTCTCTTTTCTTCTCTTTCTTCTATTCTTTCTCGATTTTCTCATTTTCTTCGTGTAAATTTGCTACATATTTCTTCTGTGTTCTCTATTCCTCCTTACACTATCCTCTCATTCTTTTCCTTCCATCTCTTCTCTTCCTCTCAGCGTCTCTTCTCTTTGCCTTCTCTTTCTCTTCCTCCTCCTCTCACTGTTTTCGCCCCTCCTTCACTTCCATCTTTCTTTCTTTCCTTCTCTCTCAATTTCTCTCTCTCTCTCTCTCTCTCTCTCTCTCTCTCTCTCTCTCTCTCTCTCTCTCTCTCTCTCTCTCTCTCTCTCTCTCTCTCTCTCTCTCTCTCTCTCTCTCTCTCTCTCTCTCTCTCTCTCTCCAGATAAGTCGATAACATATTAACTATAAATATTTCGGCCTAAACACGCTATTTCGTTCAATTTATGTGTTATAGGCTTAAGCTGCCATGTTTAGAGAGAGAGAGAGAAGAAGAGAAGTTTAAAGCCTAACAAACGCCCATTAGCTAAATTATATCTTAGTTAACACGACATTACCCCAACCTCTCTCTCTCTCTCTCTCTCTCTCTCTCTCTCTCTCTCTCTCTCTCTCTCTCTCTCTCTCTCTCTCTCTCTCTCTCTCTCTCTCTCTCTCTCTCTCTCTCATAAGAAGTGTTCATTATCGCCTTACATAAATAAACTTCTTCCACACTCCATCCCCGACACTGGAAACTTTCTCTCTCTCTTTCTTTCCCCCTGTTTAATTTAGGACCCGGCAAGACGAAGGAAAAGAAAACGGAGCGGAGGAAGATTGAAAAGGATAGAAGGATGAAAGGAAAGAAGAAAGAAATTGTAGGAGAAGGGAAGTCAAGCAGGTATGTAGGCAGAAGAAACGAAGATAGGAAGATAGGAATTAAAGAGTAAAGCTAAGAAGGAAAGAAAGAATTGATTGAGATAAAATGGAATGAAAAAGGTGGGAGAAAGGACGGAAAGAATGGATGAATGAATGAATGAAAAGAATATGAAATGAAATGAGGAATAAAGAAAATAAATAAGGAAAGGAGGAAGGAAGAGGAGTAAGTACGTATGGGAGGAGAAAGGGAAGGAAAGCAGGAAGAAAAGAAGGATGAGAAGAGAGAATGCGTGAATGTATTTTGCAGTGAATCAAAATAATGTAAACAGAAAAGAAATAATGAAAGTAAGTAACTCAATGATTAAGAAAGAAATATATGAATGCAATCAAGAAGAATCGAAGGAATAAGAAAATGAGAAGAAATGAGACAGGAGATTTGAATAGCTCGCAATGGCTGATAAAAGACAGGGAAACAGCAAGTACAAATGTTAAGTGTAGATTGTTATCCAGTGTTTTGGTAATCAAGTGTAGATTCCCTTATGTAATCACCCTCCTCCTCCTCCTCCTCCTCCTCCTCCTCCTCCTCCTCCTCCTCCTCCTCCTCCTTCAAGTGTACCAGCCGTCACTTTGCCGCATCCTCTCACACACACACACACACACACACACACACAAACACACACGTACACAAACCAGCCCTGACATCGCCTCTCCAGCCTTAAGAGGGAGACAATTTCATAGTTCAAAGGCGAAGGAAAGAAAGGGGGTGTTGTGTTGTGTGGTTATATCACCTCCTCCTCCTCCTTTTCTCTCTCTCTCTCTCTCTCTCTCTCTCTCTCTCTCTCTCTCTCTCTCTCTCTCTCTCTCTCTCTCTCTCTCTCTCTCTCTCTCTCTCTCTCTCTCTCTCTCTCTCTCTCTCTCTCTCTCTCTCTCTCTCTCTCTCTCTCTCTCTCTCTCTCTCTCTCTCTCTCTCTCTCTCTCTCTAATCCCTACAGTGTATTTACTCACCTCTTTTTCGCCTCACCCCCTTCTCATTTTTCTTCCCTCCTTTCCCTCTCTCAAGACCCCTCCCCTTCTTCCTATCCTCCTCCTCCTCCTCCTCCTCCTCCTCCTCCTCCTCCTCCTTCTCCCTCTCTACATCACTACAAATCCTTCTTTTCTTTCTCATACCTTATGTTTACTTAGAGTTATATAATCCGCGACCTTTTTCCTTTTTCCCCTCTTTCCTACTTCCCCCGTCTTTCGTTTTGCATCTTCTGTCCTCCCTCTTCTCCTTCTCCCTTCTTTTACCTCCCCCTCACCTGCCCTCCCTTCTCTTTCTACCGTTTTTCTCCATACACCTTTCATCCACCATGGCTTCTCCCATATTTTCCATCTCCTGCTTTCTCCGTCTCTTGCTCTCCCTTTCCGGTACCTCTTCACGCTCACTCTCTCTCTCTTCTCCCTTCTAGTACCGCCCCTTCACCTGCCTTCCTTCCCGCCACAGATGCTGGGCGGGGACGAGGTCTACCACTACCACACCAAGCTCATTATGAAGGATGCCAAGATAGGGGGTACGTTCTGCTGGCATCAGGACTACGGGTGAGTGAGGGAGAGAGGGCGAGGGAAGAAGACGGGGAGAAGGAAAGAAGGAAGGAGGGAGGAAGGGAAAGAGAGGGAGATGGAGAGGAAAAGGGAAAAGGAGAGAGGAAGGGAAGGAGGCAGGAAGAGGAGAGGAAGAGAAGGAGAGGAAGATGGAGAGGGAAAGGAAAAGGGAGAAAGGGAGGGAAAGAGACAGGAAGAGGAAAGGAATAGAAGAGGAGGGGAAGGAGAGGGAGATGAAGAGGGAAAGGAAAAGGGAGAAAGGGAGGAAGGAGACAGGAAAAGGGAGGAAAAGAGAGAGGGAGGGAAGGAGGGAGAGGAAGGGAAGGAGAGAGACATGGAGAAAGGGAAAGAGAGAGAGGGAGGGAAGGAGGCAGGGAGAGGAGAGGAAGAGAGAAGGGGAAGAAGACATGGAGAGGGAAAGGGAGAGAAAGAGAGAGAGAGAGGGGAGAGAAGGAGACTAGGAGAAGGAGAGAGGGAGGGAAAGAGGAAGGGAGAAGGAGAGGGTGAGGGAAGGAAAGGGAGACACGGAGAGAGAAGGGGAAATAAGGAGTAATAGTTAGATGGGATAGGGAGGGAAGACGGCATGGGAGAGGAGAGGGAGAGGGAGAGAAAGGAAGAGAGAGAAAAGAGGAAATAAAGAGGAATAGATAGATGGGATAGATATTGTAATGGCCAGCGTTCTGCGTCTCAGCTTACAAGTCAATACACGTAGATAGATAGATATATACAGATAGACAGATAGATAGATAGATAGATATACAGGTAGATGGAGAGACAGTGTGTGAGTTTAAATGGAAGGGAGGGGAGAGGTGACGAGAGAAGGAAAGGAAAAATGAATGGAGAGAAAAATGGAGATAACGGAAAGGGGTGACCTGTGAGGGGCCCGGCCAGGCACTCCACCACCACCACCACCACCACCAACAACAACAACAACAACAACAACAACAACAACCACCAACAACATTACTATCTGAGCTCCACCATCAACACAATCATCAAGCTTTTTTTCATTAATCACCATATTTTTTACCACCACCACCACCACTACAACCAAACCCCCACTACCACAACCACCGCCACCACCACCACCACCACAACAACAACCACCAACACCAACATTACTACCTGAGCTCCACCATCACCACAATCAGACTTTTTTTCATTCATCACCATACTTTTGACCACCACCACCACCACCATCCTCACCGCTTCATAACACCATTTCAACATCACAAACATCAACATTACCATCAACACCACTCTGCTACTAAAACTTCACCACCACGAACACTTTCATCACCACCTTCACCACCACCGCGGTCATCACCATCCCTGCTAACACATTTTCCACTTCATCACCACAACTGAATAGGACAACACGGTCAACACCAATTCCCGCCACTTATCCCTCCACCACACACTCTCATTTTCTTCTGCAACACCAAAAACTGAACGCCCCCTCGACTCCATCACCACTATCATCACCACCACAAACACCACCACCAAGCCTCGCACAAGTAAACACCTAATATATTTCAGACACACTACATCAGTATTTTCATCTCTCACCGCCACCACTATCATCACTGCCACTAACAACATCATTAACAACAAAAACACATCACAAACTCACGTACACACAAACCTAACGCAGACAAACTCACTTCAAGATTTTCTACTCTTCCTAACTCCTCTTTACTACCACCACCACCAACAACAACACCACTACCACCACCTCCACCACCACCCCTAGTAACAAAAGCACACAAACCTGACTCAGCAAAAACTTCAATCTTCCCTCCCTCCCTCCATCACCACAACCTCTACCACCAGTAATAAAACAGCACCACCACACACGCCTTTAAGATCGGTAGTCCCATCTGTCTGCCCGCCCAGCACGACCCTCTTGAGGATACAGAGCAGCACGGGGCGTTAGGAGAAGAGAGAGCAGGGACACGCAACTGTGGGATGGAACTGTCTCCAGAAATAGCCTTTTAACTGCATCCAAATGAGTGTGTGAGAGAGAGAGGCAGAGGGACAGACAGAGAGAGTGAGTTAGCAGTTGTTTTCCATCCTTTCGCTTCCTTTTCTGCTTGCCAAAATAATGAAACGGATTAATAAACAAACTAGTTCCCCCTAACCTCAGTTCACGTTCTCTCCTTCCTCTCTCCACTTCCCTTACTCACTTTTCTCAACTCCCTTCATCTTCTCTCTCCTCTCTACACAAGTGAAATGCACATAGACACTGTTCCCTTAAGCAAGAAACATGCGTACTAAATTCCCTTGCCTCTAATCCACTTCTCATGTCCATATTTTTACCAACAAAATGCAAACAGATAGTACTGGTCATTTTCACCTTCCCTTTACATTTTCCATAAAGGCGGCCTCTGCCACAAGTGCAAATACTTCCCCAACAACTATTTTTCTTTTCCCTTCCTTTCTATGAAAAACATCGCACCACAAGTACAAACGCTTCTTCCCTTTCAACAATTACTAGTATGGGAATGGTTCTCTCTTTCCTCTGCTTTCTTTCCCATCAAACACACACATCCACAGCTACATTCCCCTCCCTCCATAATAGGTATTGGTATAGAAATGGCAATGTCTTCTGCCTTCCTTCCCATCAAACACACTACGCAACAGGTACCAATTCTCGTCCCCCTCAGGTACTGGTACAAGAACGGCTGCCTGTACCCCGACATGCTCTCGGTTTTCATCCCGATGGACGACACCGACAAAACCAACGGGTGCCTGCAAGTCCTGCGAGGCTCGCATCGCATGGGCCGCGTCAACCACAAACTCCTCGGCGAGCAGCAGCAGGCAGAACCCGAGCGAGTGGAGGAGGTGAGGAGGGAGGAGGGGATAGATTGCTGAGGTAGCTATGGTGGTGATAGCGGTGGTGACGGTGATAGCAGTAGTAGCGGCAGTAGCAGTAGCAGTGGTAGTGACAGTAGTAGTAGTAGTAGTAATAAGTGGTAGTGATAACAGTAGTGGTGGTGTTGTAGTCAGCGAATGTTCTGTTGACACACACACACACACACACACACACACACACACACACACATACACACACACACACACATACACACACACACACACACACACACACACACACACGGAAAGGAATGGAAAACACAGATACGACGATTAATATTTCATCAAGGAACGTTAGGAGGAGGAAAAGTTTCCGAGACACCCCATTATCACCACCTCCACGACCACCAACACCACCTTCATCATCAATTCCACCACAACAACAATGCCGCCTGTCTCCTGCTTTTCCACTATTCTCTCTCTCTCTCTCTCTCTCTCTCTCTCTCTCTCTCTCTCTCTCTCTCTCTCTCTCTCTCTCTCTCTCTCTCTCTCTCTCTCTCTCTCTCTCTCTCTCTCTCTCTCTCTCTCTCTCACACACACACACACACACACACACGCACTTTTTATTTCATTTTTTTTACCTGTTTTTCACTAATATTCTTCCCAAAAAATCTTTACTGAACGTCCTTGATTTCATATTCCCTCTCCTCTTCCTCTCCTTCCTCTTCCTCTTCTTCCTTTTCCCCATTTTCTCCCTTATCATCCTCTCCTCACGCCCCAACCAGCACCATCATCATGACCGCCAAGTCTCATCCGTCTCTCTCTCTCTCTCTCTCTCTCTCTCTCTCTCTCTCTCTTTTTACTGCCATCAGCCACCAAATCCCTCACAACAATCACCATCACCACCAAATCACCTCCATCCATCACCACCGTCACCACCACCACCGTCACATCACTTCAGTACGCCGGCAAGTTCCTGTCACATGGATTTGTCAAGATGAAAGGTGATTGAGACTTCTTCTTTTACTTTCCTTCACGACGCGCACCACATTTTCATTTTATCTAAGCTTTTATTTTCTCTTATTTTCTCCGTTCCTTCAACAACAACCGCCTTCAAACACACACAGACACACACATTGCTGTCTCTTGTTTCCTCTTCGTCTGCAGTCTTCCTGTCTTTCCTGTCTATTCGCAGTTAACAAGCCCTTGAGATTCTGTTACGGTCGTTCTTCCATAATCGTCTTCCTGCTAAATCCCTTTCCTCATCTTTCATTCTTTCATAACGCCACTTGTCTACCCTCATCCCCCCCCCTCCCTCCACACACACACACACACACACACACACACACACACACACACACACACACACACACACACACACACACACACACACACACACACACACACACTCCTTTTTCCTTCTCTCTCGTCCACACTTCACGTTCATTCTTCATCTAAGGGCGCTTGGAATTCTGCCACAGTCTCTCGCTTGTCTTCTGCTTTCTTCTCTTTCCTCTCAAAATCTTTTCCCTCGTCCTCCATTCCTTCGCCCACCTTTCTACGCACATATACGTACGCATCTTTTCCTTTTCCTCTCATATCTACAATTTACCTTCATTCTGCATCACCAGGCGCTTAGAGTTTTATCACTGCGCCTCGGTCTGTTCTCCTTCCATTTAAAAGTTCTTGCCTTATCTCCCATCCATGCAACCATTCGCCGATCTCACCACAAACACAAACACACACAGACTTATCTTGTCTCCCCTCTTACCCACAGTTTTCTCCCATACTTCATCAGCAGGTGCTTTAATTAATCAGTGTTTCTTGTTTTCCCCCTACAAGAGCACTTTATACTTCCATCTTCCGCTTCCATCGATTCAGCAACTCGCCGATCTCAGGCCGCAAAAACGCTTCTTCCTCTCCTCTCTTATCCGCATTTCGCCCTCATCTTTCCTGAATAGGCTCTTAAGATGCTGTCAATCTCCCTTGTCTTCCACTGTTTTCCCTTCCCTTTCCTTTCCTCGTCCTCAACCACTACCGATCTCAACACAGACGCACGCTTCTTCGTATCCTATCGTATCCCCATCTCTTCCTTCTCCTTCTCATCTTTCCTGAATAAGCTCTTAGAATCCTGTCAATCTCTCTTATCTTCCACTGTTTCCCTATTTCTCCCTCCTTTCCTCTTCCCTCATTCCCTCAACCGACCATAACATACACGTGCCTTTCTCCCTCTCCTTTTAATCCTCGCTCCCTCAACCTTTCTGTTTTCCCATCCCTCCGTTTTCCTCTTCCCTCATTCCCTCAACAGCTCACTGATTTTAACATACACGTGTGTTTTTTCTTCTCCTCTCAGTCCTCAATCCCTCAACCTTCCTGTTTTCCCATCCCTCTCTTTACCTCGTCTGCCATTCCTTCAAAAGTTCGCCGTTCTTAATATACAAAGGCGTTTCTTCCTTTCCTCTCAGTCCTCAGTCCCTCAACCTTTCTGTTTTTCCTCGTTGACAGGCTCACAAGATTCTCCTGCATGAGTACGTCGAGATGAAAGCCGGCGACGCTCTCTTTTTCCATTGTAACCTCCTGCACACCTCGGCCGCCAACACCTCGGACCGCCGCCGCTGGGTGTTTATCGTGGCCTTCAACAAGCGCTCCAACGACCCCTACAAGGACCACCACCACCCCCGCTACACCCCGCTGGAGAAGGTGAGGAGCTCGTCCGTGTGTGTGAGGGGGGGGGGGGTAATGTTCGTGTTGATGGTGTAATGATGTTGGCAAGGACGGTTTGGTGATTGCAGAGTTACATTGGTCGTAAGATAAGTGAATTCGCTAAGAAGATACATGAACGTGGTAATCAACGGAGAAAACATTAATCTTACCACGTCTCCAAGTCATATGACAACACTGGTTTTGAATGCGAGTCTTCAACAGTAAAATCAACTGGAAATAGCATCGCTGAATAATTTTGTTTGTAAGGGACTGGTATGTAGGCGTCATGTATGTAGAGACGTGTTGAATGTGTGGCGCAGTTCTTGTTCAGTTTGGGGTCACAATGTTTATGCAAAGTCAGGTTGTTTGGAGCTGACAAGGGCAGCCAGAGGTGTTATGCTGGCTTGTCAACTCCAAGCAACCTGGCCTCGTCTAAACATTGAAGACACCAAACTCAACAACAAACTGAGCAGCAATTTCAACATACACTCCAGACATCTCTATACACATGATGCCTATATAAAAGTGCCTTACATGTAGAGGCACGAGAAAATGAACGAAAAAACCAACAACAGAACATACATAGTAACAGCTCTTAGCCACTCTGTGATATACTGTTGTCGTTATATAATGCGAACCGATACAGTGAGAGTACGATAGAAATACATGACCTTTACCAAACGCGTAACAGTAGGCCCCACAAGACCTATTACAATGCGTCTAAACCAGTGGGACGATGCTGTAAGGTCAGTGTCACATTGAATATAAAAAACCAGTGAATACTCTGACGATGAGACACAACCCAGATGATGCAACACAACCCTGACCTTAACAGGCGAAACACAAGACCTGCAAGCCTCCGAGCCGTACTGATATTGCTTTAAGGTTAAGGAATAGTTGTATCGGCGGACCCAAAGCGGACCGTTCACTGCATAGCCAATCGGTCATCTGAAAGGACCCAAACCGCGCTGGTGGAGCAGATTCCGTATACCTGGACACACACACACACACACACACACACACACACACACACAGTCGAATATACTCTCCACCCAGGTCGCCACGGTCAGCCCTTCGCAGCCATATATCTCTCGGCCAGAAGCAGGAACTGAGGGGGTGAGTGGAAGGGCTTTGTGCATAATGCTTCAGCGGGGACTCGAACCAGGGATGATGTATTAGGATGTTCTCGTTAACCACTGTACTACTGAAGAGGGGGACGGAAGGAGAGGAGAGCAGGAGAGAGAAGACGAGAAGTGAAAATAGTAGTAGTAGGAGCAGAGATATTGATAGTAGTAGAAGTAGTAGTAGTAGTAGTAGTAGTAGTAGTAGTAGTAGTAGTAGTAGTAGTAGTAGAAGTAGTAGTAGTAGTAGTAGTAGAAGTAGTAGTCTCAAACATGACTAAACAATCGCGAGTCCAAAGTCTTGAGTTACCTGCACTCTCTCTCTCTCTCTCTCTCTCTCTCTCTCTCTCTCTCTCTCTCTCTCTCTCTCTCTCTCTCTCTCTCTCTCTCTCTCTCTCTCTCTCTCTCTCTCTCTCTCTCTCTCTCTCTCTCTCTCTCTCTCTCTCTCTCTCTCTCATACCCACACACACACACTTTATGGGAATATTTTTCACGATATATTGTGTCTTACAGGAACACAGACTCGCGGCCTCCGACCTTTTATCATTCCCATGTGTGACCTTCCCGACCTTAATATGACCCCACGTGACCCTCTCTGTCCCTGCGTCGTCCCCCACTGGCACGTGTCGTCATTTTACGTATAATCAACAGCATCAAAATAATAACAACTCAAATAAAAGTTATAATACGAAGAGGAAGGGGAAGAGGGAGGGTGACTGTGTGTGTGTGTGTGTGTGTGTGTGTGTGTGTGTGTGTGTGTGTGTGTGTCAACTGTACCTCTCCCTCCCCCCCTCCTACAGGTTCCCGACGCCGCCCTGCTGGAGTGTAACGATGTGGAGGACCTGGAGGGCAAGTGGTTTATGAGCAACGAGGAGGACACTTCCACATCTTAATCCTTCGTCATCCTATTCCAGATAAAACTGTTGCTCCTATTTTGATGTACTAAAAATACCAACACATTTAATAGTACTTTTAACACTAATTATTATTCCCACTAATACTAATGCTCTCCCTGCCGAAACTAAATCCCTAAATCTTTACTCTTCTTCATCCTATTGCAGCTAAACCTACTACTACTATTTTGATGTAACTAATGCTTAAACTATTTCTCCTACTCCTAAGAAAAAAAAACTTGGCGTAACAAACTCTAAATCTTCATTAACCTTCTTCCTCCTGTGCCTTTTAATCTTATCCTCCTCTATTTTCCTTTTCTTCTCCTTCCCTCCTTTTCGTGCATCTCCTCACATTACTCCTCTTCCCGTTCTTCTTCCTATTCTTCTCTGTTTTGTCGACCCCTCCTTCATGCTCACGAAAATCCTCTTCCTCTTATTGCTTACTACCTCTTCTACTGCCTATTAATTAAAAGGACGAAACAGACAGACAGACAGACGCAGGCAGACACACACACAGACATATGGACAAACAAAGAGAGAGAGACAGATGGGTAAACAAACAGACAACGAGGAACTAATAACATCTTCCCACTTCGCTTCTGTGTACTTCCCGTGAATAACTTTTTAATGAAATGCTAATGTTGTTGTTTCTCTCGTTGTGTTATTCGCCATTTCTATTTTATTAAAGTGCTTCCGGGCAAGTGAGGCGAAGGAAAGGGACGGCAGGTGAGGAAAGGAAAATAAAGGAAGAAAGGAAGAGGAAGGTGGGGGAAGGAAGGGGATGAGGGGATTCAGGGAAGAGAAAGACAATGTGTGAGAGAATGGTTGGAGAGGAAGGAAAGACGAAGCGAAGGAGGAAAGGGAAACAAAGGGAAGAAAAGTGGAGAAGGATGAGGGAGGCCAGTGAAGAATTCAAGGAGAGAGAGAGAGAGAGAGAGAGAGAGAGAGAGAGAGAGAGAGAGAGAGAGAGAATGAAAGACATGCATGAACAAGGATATCAAGGAAGGGACGAAAGCAAGGAAGCAACTCAAGGAGGAGGAGGAAGAAGGAGATTGAGTAACGGAGGGAGCGACGGAATGAATGAGCGAGTACAGGACAACGAGGAAGAAATGAGAATGAAGAAGAATGGCTTACGGAGGAAACGAGCGAGTGAGAAGACGAGGGAGAGAGACACAGAGAGAAAGTAAAAGAGGAAAAACGAGAGAGAGCAAGAGGAGGAACGGTTGGAGGCATTATTAAGATACGACAGAGGAACGAAATAGTGAGGGAAAGAAAATGCAAAACACATGAAGACGTGGAGAAAATTAAGAGTGTGAAAACATAACGTCTTAGTCAGCAAAACAAAAGAAGTAAATTATACGAAAAAAACAGAGAAAAGGGAGAAAAACAAGCAATACAAAACTGAGAAAACTAGTTTGAAAATTAAACGACTTTGAAAATATACGAAAATTAACCAAGAGGAAAATGAGAAGAGGAAGAAAACAAGAACGAAGGAGAGAAGTAGGTAAAGGAGTAAGAGAATTAAAAATGAGAGGAAAAAAAGAGTTGATGACTTGGTAAACTAATAAAGGGAAGAGCAAATAAGGAAGAGAGAATGACAGATGAAGGAAAGAAGGAAACAGGTAATAAACGAAGGGGGGACAATAGTAAGATTAAGGAGCAAACGAATAAGGAAGTGAGGAAGAAAGAATTATTTGAAGCTTTGAGAAATAGATAAACAGAGCAAACGTGGATGGGAGAATGATAGGTGAAGGAAAGAGGGAAGCAGGTAATAAACGAAGGGGGGACAATAGTAAGATTAAGGAGCAAACGGATAAGGAAGTGAGGAAGAAAGAATTTGAAAAGCTTTGAAATAAATAAAACAGAGTATAAGGAGAATGATAGGTGAAGGAAAGAGGGAAGCAGGTAATAAATGAAGGGGGGACAATAGTAAGATAAAGGGGGAAAGAATTGTTTAAAGCTTTGAGAAATTGATAAACAGAGCAAACGTGGAAGGAAGAATGATAGATGACGGAAAGAGGAAAACAAGTGGTAAAGGAAGGCGGGACAGTACCAAGATTAAGGAGCAAAAGAAGAAGGAAGTGGGGGAAGGAATTATTGACGACTTAGATGAATGAACGGAAAAGCAAATAAGGAGGAATGTCAAAGATTAGTAAATGAGGAAAGCACTCAGTTACGAAGGAAGGAGTGACAGTGGCAAGAATAAGAGAAATTATTGATGACTTAGAAACGAGTAAACAAATGGAAATAAGGAAAGGATGACACTGATGAAGAAATAAAAATACTCAAAAAGAAAAAAAGTGACAAGTAAAAATAAGGAGATAAGTAGAACTATTATGAAAGAGAAAAAGGAATAAACAAGTATAAACGAATGAATTATTGATGACTTAAGAAACGGATAAACAAATGTAAATAAGGAAAGGAGGATGACATCGATGAAGTAATAAATAAAAGATAATTATAAAGAAAGGAAACGAAGAGTGGAGATAAATAAAGGAAAACTAATATGGTATAGGACGCAAAGGAAAGATAATACTGATGTTCTCTCTCTCTCTCTCTCTCTCTCTCTCTCTCTCTCTCTCTCTCTCTCTCTCTCTCTCTCTCTCTCGCACACACACACAGAAACAGCAAAAAACGCAAATAATGGAAAATTCAAACTGAAAATCTGATCACTAAAAGTATTCTCGCTCTCCCTAATAATTAACATGAGCTTTTATTTTCCGCGTTCATGGACATCTTTAGCTATAAATAACGCTTTGAATTAGATAAAAAAAACGTGGCCGTCACTGATAAAAAGTAATGCAAATAAACATTAATTTATAATCGCATATATATTCAGTTTTATGGAGTCGTTTTTTGCCGCCTGCACTGCCATCCGCTGGGTTTCATTTATCGTTAGCATGTACGCAACGTTTGTGTAAGTAACGTTGGTGGGTGTACATAACGTTTGTGTGTGCGTAACTTTTGTGTGGCCTTAACGTTTGTGTGTAAGGAACGTTTGTGTAAGCAACGTTTGGGTGTAGCCTTGTAATGTTTGTGTGCACGCAACGTTTTTGTGTAAGTAACGTTCGTTTGTACGTAACGTTTGTGTGTGAAGCCACGTAATGTTTGTGTTTAAGGAACGTTTGTGTGTAGCCTCGTCTCGTTTGTGTGTACGTTAAGCTTGTGAGTGGGTAACGTCTGTGTTTACGTAACGTTTGTGGGAAGTCTTGTAATGTTTGTGTGTCGCCTTTTAACGTTTGGATGTAGCCTTATAACGTTTGTGTATACTTAATGTTTGTGTGTCAGGAACGTTTGGGTGTAACGCTGTAATGTTGGGGAAAAAATTAAAAACTACTAAATAAGCGAAGTTCTGTTCCTATCGCCGCTGCAGGACCACGAACATCAAGACCACGAGGAAATAAAAATAGTCGTCTTGCTATGGATTGTTATTAAGTCCGGCAATGCGTTCAGCTTAACAGGGACACGCGAGGGAAGGTGGAGTTTGTCTGCTGTCTGTGTCGAGGTGTCGGCTTGTATTCCTGTCTGTGTGTGTGTGTGTGTGTGTGTGTGTGTGTCCGTTCGTTAGTATTGCCTGCCTCCGTGTCTTGCTGTGTGTGGGAGGGAGAATTTATCCGTCTTTCTGGTTTCTCTTTGTTTGCTTGTCTCTTTTTTTTTTTTGCCTATCTGTTTATTTATCCATCCGTATACATGCCTTTATCTGTCTAACTGTCTATCCGTCTTTCAGGTTCGTCTTTGTTTGTTTTGATCTTTTTTTTTGCCTGTCTGTTTATTTATCCATCTGTATACCTGCCTTTAACTGTCTAACTGTCTGTCTATTTGTCTTTCTGTATGTCCGTTTATCTGGGTGTTCATGTGTGCCTGTCTGTCTGTCAGTCTCAATTTGTCTGTCTATGTCTGTCTGTCTATCTGTCTGTCTGGTTGTCATTAGTGAAAGTCACACGACAATAAACATGCTGGCAAAAATAAGAGATCACATAAAATCAAGTTATTTAAATGGAGTAATTTGTTGCGACTGGATGATGAGGATGCAAATTATCTAATTATTTTTAATCCTAGCTATATTATCATTATTATTATTACTGTTATTACGATTATCATTGTCACCATTGCGTTTGTTGCTTTTGCTGTTGTTGTTGTTGTTGCTGATGTTGTTGCAGTAGTTGTTATTGTTGGCATTGTTGTTTCTGCTGCTGCCGTTTCTATTTTTGTCTCTTCCTCTTTATGTTGCGATACAGAGCCCGAGAGCAAAAGCTGGAGAAAAGAAAGCAAGGAGGAAAAAAAGGAGGAGGAGGAGGAGGAGGAGGAGGAGGAGGAGGAGGTCAAAGGGAAGGAACACGAAGAGAAGAAGGAGAAGGAAGAGGAGAACAAGGAGACGAGTACAACAATGCTAAGAAGGGAGAGCAAGAGGAGGGAGAGCAAGAGGAGGAACAAAGGGGTGAGAGAGCGGCAGTCAGGCAGCAGAGGAGCAACAAAGAGGCGGAGGAGCCGCGGCAGCGCCCCCGCTTGGTCAGGTTGAGGGGGGGCGGGGGGCAGGTCGGCCAGCAAGTCTTTTGTAACCAAATTTTAGCCAATCGACCGGAAGCAGACTGCATTGTCCCTCTGCTTGCGCATTTTTACCTCTCTCTCTCTCTCTCTCTCTCTCTCTCTCTCTCTCTCTCTCTCTCTCTCTGCAGACCACTCCGTAAAATCCTATCCTATTCCTTATACCTTTCATTTCTGTCGCACTGAGAGGGAGAGAGAGAGAGAGAGAGAGAGAGAGAGAGAGAAAGCACTGCTCCATAAACTCCATCACTTTCAGAACTCGCCAAGACTGGAAGAAGGCGAGCTAAGAAAATGAGGAATCGGTACACAGAGGAACAAAGACAAGGAGACATAGACTTAGGGCCATACTTCGGGTCTCACACACTTACATTTGACAAGGCTTTCGTCGAGGTTGTCAAAGTATTTCCCTGAGAAAACAGTGCTAGGCTAGACGCATGAGACGACACGGGAGCACAGACAAACAGGTACTGGGCTAGACGCATGAGACGACACAGGAGCACAGACAAACAATTGACATTTATAGATTCATCACATCTTATTTGTTGTATATATGGGACAAGGGGACGCTCATGTTAGTATATAGGCGTCTAAACTATGTATGTAGGTCTTTTAGGTTACCATGTTCAGGTATTCTTACAATTACATCACGCAGTATGTATGTGGGCAGGAAACTTCTATGGCGCCATCTGTGAGTGTGATTCTCTGTACAGATGGCTAGGCTATTTGCGTGGGTCTCTTCGGTTACCATGATTTCAAGTTTTCTTACGCTTACGTCACGCAGTATAAAAAGAAGCGAGTAATCTATACCGCCTTCTACTAACGTGATTTTTTATGTAGGCTGATAAGCTCATCTCTACTTTCTTTTACAGGAGCAGTGGTAGCGGGATTTTTTTGTCTGATTTATTTTTGCCCTAGAGTTGCTTCCTTTACTGTAAAAAAGAATATTCGTAGGAAGAGAAGGAGGACGAGATGGTCAAGGAAAAGGAGGGGAAGTAGTAGTAGTAGTAGTAGTAGTAGTAGCAGTGGCGATAGTAGTAGTAGTTGTGGAGGTAGAGGGGGGAGGAGTAGAATAAGAAGGGGAAGGGGGAATAGAAGGAGGAGGAGAATAAGAAAAAGGGGGAAGAAGAGGAGGAGGAGCACAAGAATATAAAGAGTTAGGTTACCATATTTTCCGGTTATCTTACACTTAATCACGCAGTATCGATATATGCGCGTGTCCATGAGTGTGATGGAGACCCGTGAAGCCTAACATGAGCCGTCACTGAATGGCGCTAAAGGATCGTCATCAATCACACGCTCAAGGGGAAGGTAAGGGGTTAAAAAATATATATTAAAAAACGGCACCGTTCAGCTGAGGGGGATTTCATGCTCCAAAGAATCAGCTTAATCGATCGCTTCTTATATATATAAAAAATAAAAAAAATATGCGCTCTTTGCTATTTATTTGATACGATATGGATTTTTTTTTTTTCTTTTCGTATTCGTTGCCGTCATCATTCCTTGCACGCTCTTTGTATTTTTTTTCTTTCTTCCTAGCTTCTTTCTTTCCTTCCTTCCTCCTTCCTTTCTATCTCATTCTTCCTCCTCCTCCTTCTCCTCTATTTCCTCTTCTTCATTCGTTAACTTCCTCATCATCCTCATTCCTATCCTCATTTTCCCTTTTCTCCTTTTTTCCTTCCTCCTCTTCCTCTTCCTCCTCCATTCTCCCTCCTCCTCCTTCTGCTCCTCTCCGTTCCTTCCTTCCCTCCTCCTCCTCCTCCTCCATTTCTTCCTTCCTTCCTCCAACGCGGCGAGAACATTCTCTTATCAAAGCAAGACGGAGGAGGAAGATGGAAGGAAAATATGGGGGAAGGAGAAGACGTCAAGGAAGACGGAGAGCGGAGGGAAAAGAAGAAAAAAAAAAGAGTAATACCAACGACAAAACAGAAACATCAAAACATGCATCCTCCTCCTCATCTTCAGCCTCATCCTCATCCACATTCTTATATTAAACCAAGAACTGAACTGGATCTCCATGTTTTTTTCTATTTGCGTATGCAATTTATTCTTGACAAAGTTGACTTCATTCACTATTATAGTCATTAGTGGACGTGTCCCGGCTCTTTTTCATAAATTTGCTTCGATACTTCCAAGCCCTGTCAGGCAGCGACTTGTAACTTGGAGTTTCGCCGCCCATGAAAACAGGTTTGGGTCTTACAAGCGGAGAGATCGCGTTGAGGAAGGAGTTGACAGTCTCCAACGTCCTTTGACACTGAGGTTCCTGAGGAGCCACGAAAGGTGGTGAGAACAAAAAATAAGGAAACAGAACGTGGCCCCGTTTCTACTGAAAACGGGTTTCTGACTGAAGGGCAAGAGTGAAGGAGACTGCAATAGGGCAGACGCAGGAGCCCTGCCCAAGCGTTCGACAGTGTTGGATGGTGATAGTCAGGTAACGTATTTAGACCATGTTTTCTGTGACACGAACAGGAGGAGCAGGACAAGGGCTTGTTTTCCTGGGGGGGCAAGCGATAGGTTGCCAGACCTGTCAGGCAAAGGTGCCGCGCAGTGGATATAAATTGGATA
The DNA here is from genome assembly GCF_024679095.1 of Eriocheir sinensis. Taxonomy (NCBI): domain Eukaryota; kingdom Metazoa; phylum Arthropoda; class Malacostraca; order Decapoda; family Varunidae; genus Eriocheir; species Eriocheir sinensis. The sequence continues at coordinate 4,840,064 of NC_066536.1, forward strand.
AATTTAGGCCCAGAAAGGAAATAGGTAAGAGCTGGCTCACGAATACGGTAGAGAGCATGGAACGTAGGATGCAGAGGACTGTTCATGCAAACACTCTTAAGAGTTGTAAATGATTGTCACAATGATTCATGCAAGGGAAGGGAAAATGGTGAAGAACTCATTCCCAGGAGCCGCCACGTGTAGGCTGTCTGGCCTCGTGTCGTGTCCCTGTTTTATTGTGGATTCTTACTAACAAACCAGCAATAGTCCAACCTCTCTCTCTCTCTCTCTCTCTCTCTCTCTCTCTCTCTCTCTCTCTCTCTCTCTGCGCGCGCCCGTGTGTGTGTGTGTGTGTGTGTGTGTGCGCTCGCGTGCGCCCACGTCCTTCTCAAAGCGACAAAAAATATGAGAGAGAGAGAGAGAGAGAGAGAGAGAGAGAGAGAGACTGAGTTATTGCTAGTATTAATAAACCTTCTCGCTTCTCTGTTCCGTCTCTTTCCTGCAAGGAGGAGGAGGAGGAGGAGGAAGAAAAGGAGAAGGAAAAAGACGACAAGGAAGAGGAGGTACACGTGGAAACAAATAGGTCGAAAAAAAAGAAAGGCTTAAGAAGAAAGGAGACGAAGGAGGAGGAGGAGGAGGAAGAGGAGGAGGAGGAAGATGTAGACGACAAAAACGACAAAGATAACTACAATGACGACGACGACAGAGAAGAAGAAGAAGAAGAAGAAGAAGAAGAAGACGAGGACGAAGACGAAGACGAAGACGAAGAAGTAGAAGATGCAGAAGCAGAAAGGAAAGCTGAAAAGAAAGATAAAGGAGGAGGAGAAAGTGAAAGAGGAAGAAGAGAAATGAGAAGGGAGTAGGGAAAGTGGAAAGAGTTCTTCTTGTCCTTAATTGCGAAGAAATAGAGACAAATTGGAGAGAAAGACAAACGAAGAGAAGCAAATGGATAATAATTACGCGGACGAAATAGGAAGAAAAATAGTTAACGACTCCGAGGCAAAAACCAACTAGGACGAGGAAACAATACCTGAGAGAGAGAGCAGCCGTCCTCCATCAGCTCCTCATGTACACGCTCACAGCTAAATCGCATGGGACACCTCTCCATTATCCTCTCAGGGCTACACAACTTGGCCGCTTCAGATGCTGTCAGCTCACGTGAGAGGCCCCCGAACCAGCCTGGAACTGCTGGCACACATGATCCTCAGGTCGAGCGCCGCCGTCGTGTTTACTACAATACCTTCGCTGAATGGGGGCGTGGAAATATCGTTTATAAAGGTTCGTGGATACAGCCGCGGAATAAGACGAGATTGCCGAAGACAGGAGGGATGATGAATAGCGGGTGTCACAAAACTTGCCTCCAGCTACAACCTCTGAATGCCCCTGTGAGCACAAGGCTGAGAAGAGGAATAAGATGAAGTCAACGCAAATTACCCTTATTGACCAAAGAGCCTACGAGCGGATGGTGTACAATATCTATCTATCTATCTATCTATCTATCTAGAGAGAGAGAGAGAGAGAGAGAGAGAGAGAGAGAGAGAGATAGATAGATAGACAGATAGATATAAAGATATTGATAGATAGAGTCTCTCTCTCTCTCTCTCTCTCTCTCTCTCTCTCTCTCTCTCTCTCTCTCTCTTCACTTTATTGAATAACTTTCCCTTCACCTCTTTTTTGTTAGTGCATTTTGTGCGCCGACTCCATTCATCGAGATACTTTTTTATTCTATTGTTCTTTTACGCCTATGGTCTCCAATACAATGTCGAATTTGTACTTTTTATCATGAAGTATCAGTAATGATGGTTTTATATCTCCATGATTCTTCACTATTGCACGTTCGTGTCGTAAACCTGTTTCTAATCTTTTTTTTTTTTTGTCGGACCATTGTACAATAAATCGTCTTTGAAGACAAATCGTTGCAATAACCCTGCGCATTCTTACTTCTATATATTTACTCAGGGATGCGAAATTATTTTTAAAAAGCTGCGACTTATTCATGGTAACTGCAAAGAACGAGTTATTCACCAACATTTCCCCCCTTTATAATTCTAACTTCCATCCGAAACTGTCTTATTTACATCCGTTACATACCAGTTACTGTGCTCGGTTCAGCCACTATGTACATTAGGCATGAACCAGTCCTGTCTTTCTCCTTCCTGAACCAAAATGCATCTTCGTTGTATCACTTCTACGTTTCCTACGCATTCGATGTTTTCTAGTATTCTAAGCAGTTTTCCACATATGCAAGAACAAACACGAAGGTGAATAACCCTAACGGTGCCCTGAGTAATAAAGGGGGAGCCGTAGCCCAGGACAACAGACACATGGCCAGAAATCTCAACCCGAGCGTCACGTTCCATCCTCGAGGGTCCTGTTCTGTGCCAGGGAATTATACCATCGTCGAGGGCTCAGCCGTGTGAAGAGCAACTCAAGCGTCAAGCTCTTCCTGTTAGAGACAACTACGGGGGGATCTGAGAAGTCTTCCAGTACCTGCATGTTATATAATTAAATCAACTTCATTTTGCTCCAATTTAACCCGATAACTAGAAAAAGTTCAGCGATTTCACCAGGGCGATGGAAAACATATAGGCAGGAATAGTTTTCGAATCTAGTCTTTTACCATTAACACAAACTTCCTCCAAGTAGTGCGACAACCATCAACTCGTTTAAAAATCGCATTCACCGTCATCGGATGTATTTGTGGAGGCACAGCCAGTGCATGAATCTGTTTATGTAGTATCTTAACAGGTTCATGAGCCCCTGAAGGAGAAAGCCACGTTGTAAACCAGCAGAATTTTTGTTGCCTGCTTTTTATGATTGTTTCTTCCTAATACTTTTTAAAATATTTTTTTTTTTTTCCTTGCGCATCCGTGGTCTACTAGTTGCCACAATTAGCTGCGAATCCGCGGGCCCGGGGTACATACAGTCCCTGCCTGGGCAGTCGGCGCACAACACATCGAGCTGTTCATCCTCCCTTTCGGATTCGTCGATAAATGAGTACCTAGGAAAGCTGGGAAAAGTAAACTGATGTAATCTGGACGTTGCACTTGCCCTGTGTCCCGAGGTACTGGGTTCTCAAACACAGCAGGCTCGAGTGCCATAGGACTGGGATGAGCACCGAGGCCACGCGCAGTTATGGCTTATGCCCCGAACTTCAGCTTTACCTTTTCTTTTTTCTTTTTTTAATAATTTCTTCACTTTTTCTCTTTCACCATTTTATACCATCCCATTTATTCCTCTCTATTCTTTTTCCTTTGTATTTTCCTCTGTCTTCTCCTCCTCCTCCTCTTCCTCCTCCTCTTCCTCCTCCTCCTCTTCCTCCTCCTCTTCCTCCTCCTCCTCCTCCTCTTCATTGAACTATTAAAGTTCACCTGTTCCCCATCACTACTGAATGAGAGAGAGAGAGAGAGAGAGAGAGAGCGTGTCACACGACGACATTAATGGGAACATGAAACACACACACACACACACACACACACACACACACGGGAGAATCATATCCTGTGGGAGTCGTTCTGAAAGTCGTAATTCTTTGTCTGATGTGTCTGATGAGAGATGGTGGTGGTGGTGGTGGTGGGAGGATTGTAAAGGTGGCGATCATAGTGGTGGTGGTGGTGGTGGTGGTGACTGAAATCGTCGTGGTGGTGATTGCGAAGGTGGTGATCAGGTGGTTGTGTGGGTAGTGGTGGTGATGAACATGGTGGCGGACAGTTCTATCTAATCCTCTTTGATCTTTTTCTCTACTCCAATCCCTCCACAACGCTTTCTTCTTTCCTTTTCTTTTCCTTTCACCTATTTTTGTCATTTTTTTCTGTACCATTTCTTTTTCTCTCTTCCCATCACTCCTTTTCTTTGTCTATTTGTTTTCTCTTTCCTTTCCATCTATACAATATTAAACTTTCTCTTTCTATCTCTTCCCTTTGAAACAGTTCCTTCCTCCTATCTCTTTAAGCAATATCTTCCCTTCTTTTCCATTTTCTTCCCTTCCTGTTTCCCCTCCCATAACCTTCCATTATATTCTCATCCGTTCTTTTATTCCCTTTTTTTCCATTTTTTTTATTTTACTCTCATCTTCCACCTCTTATTATCATTTAGTCCCTTTTTTCCTTCGCCCTTATTTTCCTTTTCGTCATATAACTCTTCTTCCTTTCCCTCCTTTGCAACCCTTCCCTTAAAAATCCCTGCAATTGTTATTTTTACCCTCTCCCTTCTCTCCTTTACATCCTTTCCTCTCTCCTTCACGTTTCCCACATTACTCATCTCCCTTTCCATCTCCACAGCTTCCCATTTCCTCTCTTCTCTCATCTTTGTTTTCCTGCTCTTTCTCCCCTTTCTTCCCCTGTCATCTAGTCTCTTCCTCCGTTTCTCTCCCTCCCTAGTATTACTCACTCCTCCTTACTTCCCCTCCTCCCATTCCTTTCGATCTCCTTCCCTCCCTCTTCTCTTCCTCCCTTGTACCTCTTTCCTTCTCCTTCTCTTTATTACTCTTCCCATTTCCCACATCACTCTTTCTCTCATCCAATATTTTCCTTCCAGTTCTCAATGTGTTCTACCTTTCCTCTTTCCCTGTCTCTCTCCCTCTCTCCCTCTCTTTCCATCCCTCCCTTTCTCCCTCTCTCTCTCCCTCTCTCTCCCTCCCTCCCTCCATCACTCCCTCCTCTCCCTGAGACACACTGGCCCGTAAAATCCCAAACTTCCCTCCAATATCTCTCGCGAGTTGTCACCCCACATGGAGAGGGAGGAGGAGGAGGAGGAAGAGGGGGAGGAGGAGAAGACAAAGATGACCTTTATTATCATTATCATTATTATTATTATTATTATTATTATTATTATTATTATTATTATTATTATTATTATCATTACTATTATAAGCGTTCATTTAATCTTCTATGTTCTCTCTCTCTCTCTCTCTCTCTCTCTCTCTCTCTCTCTCTCTCTCTCTCTCTCTCTCTCTCTCTCTCTCTCTCTCTCTGCGGCAATAAATATAATCGTTTTTTTCGCTCACTCGTTCTCTCACGCCCACGAGTTAAAGTTTTCCTTCACCACCACTACATTATAAGCGAGAGAGAGAGAGAGTGTCTGCTTTAAGCTGGAAATACTTTCAAACTACTTGCATTTTCTTCCATCATGCTCTCATCTTTTTTTTTATTTCTACATATTGCTCTCTCTCTCTCTCTCTCTCTCTCTCTCTCTCTCTCTCTCTCTCTCTCTCTCTCTCTCTCTCTCTCTCTCTCTCTCTCTCTCTCTCTCTCTCTCTCTTGCAAGTTTCTTTTTCATCTCAAAAAAATTCTCTCTCCTTACTTTCCTTCCACTTTCCTCCTTCTTCATTCCTTCTTTAGACAATTTTTTTCTTCGTTACATTTTTTCGCTCATCTAAACGAATTCCTTTTTGGGTAATACAGAGAAGAAACTGCTGTTCTACTTTATAATATTCTACTTATAATATTATAAGAATGTTTCATTAATTTACCTTTACCTGTTAGATACACTAATTTGTTTATCTTATTTATATATATATATATATATATATATATATATATATATATATATATATATATATATATATATATATATATATATATATATATATATATATATATATATATATATATATATATATATATATATATATATATATATATATATATATATATATATATATATATATATATATATATATATATATATATATATATATATTTACTTATTTATTTATTTATTTCAAATGTTTTCATGTTCTATTTCTCACTGTTCAAATGTTATATCAAAATTTGAGATTTTCCGTATTAAGTAATACTTAATTTACTGTCCCAAAATCTGGGAATCATCATAGTGGATAAAAAACTGCGAGGACACAAAGGTGGGGGACGTAAGACAAGCAACTAAACTCAAGAAGTGGCAATGGGGAGGTCACTCATGTATGGGAGGGGCAAAAAAGACATGAAGGGTGACAGAATGTAAAATGAGTCATAAAAAACGCTAGAGAAGGCCGTTTACCAGATGGTGTGATCAACGTTAAAAATCAAATACAACGACCATCTGTTTAGAACTGATAACTAGAGGCACACGGCAGAAACAAAGGGAAACGTATAAAAGAGGCCGATCGGCATGCAGTGGAGAAATAAAGACTGGCAGGGGTGACAAGAACGAAATAGCTAGATATTGACCAATGTTCACTGATAGGTAGATATTCAGATACATATTCTCTCTCTCTCTCTCTCTCTCTCTCTCTCTCTCTCTCTCTCTCTCTCTCTCTCTCTCTCTCTCTCTCTCTCTCTCTCTCTCTCTCTCTCTCTCTCTCTCTCTCTCTCTCTCTCTCTCTCTCTCTCTCTCTCTCTCTCTCTCTCTCTCTCTCTCTCTCTCTCTCTCTCTCTCTCTCTCTCTCTCTCTCTCTCTCTCTCTCTCTCTCTCAGCACCTGCCCACATCTATAATATGATTGTCACGCTTCCAATTACTTTATTTTCTCCATTTTTACTCACTTCGATTTGATTTTTATCCTTTATCTATTTATATTTTCACTATGTCGTACACGTATAGATAGATATTGACCAATGTTCACTGATAGGTAGATATATAGCTAGTTCATAGATATTCAGATACACATTCTCTCTCTCTCTCTCTCTCTCTCTCTCTCTCTCTCTCTCTCTCTCTCTCTCTCTCTCTCTCTCTCTCTCTCTCTCTCTCTCTCTCTCTCTCTCTCTCTCTCTCTCTCTCTCTCTCTCTCTCTCTCTCTCTCTCTCTCTCTCTCTCTCTCTCTCTCTCTCTCTCTCTCTCTCTCTCTCTCTCCCTCTCTCTCTCTCTCTCTCTCTCTCTCTCTCTCTCTCTCTCTCTCTCTTCCCCCCAGCATTCATTCTCCCTCCCTCCCCAATATATTTTCTCTCCCCACCACATCCTATCTCGACCCCTTCCTCCGTGCATCCCTTCCGTCAACTAACTTTCCCCCTTCCCTTTCTTCCTCTCCCCCCTTACCTTCCTTTCCTTCTGTTTATTAAATTCCGAGCGTCCCGCCTACACACACACACACACACACACACACACACACACACACACACACACACATGATCATTAAGAACAGACCACTTCTTCGAATAAGTAAACGGCCGTGTGTACGCATTTGTGTGTGAAAAGTAAAACAAGGGAGGATCAAGGAGAGAGAGAGAGAGAGAGAGAGAGAGAGAGAGAGAGAGAGAATAATAATAATAATAATAAAACAAAAGTAAATAGATATAGAGCATGAAAAACAATACCACAGAAGCCACGCCGGCCACAGTAGCACATATATTTCCGTCTTCATTTTTTACCCCCGCGGCTGATGGATGCAGGTTCATATTTTAGTGTTCCATTTGTCTCCATTTGTAAAGAAATTAAGTGAGGGCAATTCTCTCTCTCTCTCTCTCTCTCTCTCTCTCTCTCTCTCTCTCTCTCTCTCTCTCTCTCTCTCTCTCTCTCTCTCTCTCTCTCTCTCTCTCTCTCTCTCTCTCTCTCTCTCTCTCTCTCTCTCTCTCTCTCTCTCTCTCTGCGTGTGTGTGTGTGTGTGTGTGTGTGTGTGTGTGTGTGTGTGTGTGTGTGTGTGTGTGTGTGTGTGTGTGTGTATGTGTGTGTGTGTGAGACCCTTGTACAATAACAATATAATATAATGGACATTACGTAAAGCCACACACACACACACACACACACACACCGCCTCCCAGAATTTCTCATTAACCTTTTTCATCTTTCCTCCTCGAGTGTTTTCACCAGGCGTCGTAATTCACAAGATTACGTCATCATCATCATTATCGTACTTTTTCCCAGGGAAGAGGAAAGATATTTTAGAACCAGTCGCTATTGACATTTCTTAAGTAAAAATAATACACTTCAAAATTTTACGACGAGGTTCAAGTAGCGTTCTTACGTAAGGCAAAATATAATAAAAAGAAACGGATATTGGGACGGTTTTTTTTTTTTTAATATTCAGGTGTTCCTTGTTTTTAATAAAGGAGATATTTTTTTACAAGGGGGACTTCTTTTTTCTCACGTTCCTTACGATATTAACTTTTTTTTCCAGCGACGTTTAGTCCTACCTTTGTGCCCTTTTTCCCGAGTAGGAGGGACATTAATTACGTTTACTACACTTTTGTTGATGCAAAACTTTTATCTATATATTCTTTTAAGTCCTGTTATTAACCGTCATTATTACCGATATAAGTACAGAATTTTTTTTAGTCTCCTTATTGTTTGCCTCCATCCATCTATAGTTTACTTAGGGAATCAATAATCGCAAGTTGTCAGTCGTCACAATTATATTAATACGAGATATGTCCTCCAGTCTATTCTTTACGTCCTTCCATCCAGCTCTGTATGACTGACTGTAGACTGAAGACTGCGGAGATCTGCCTTTCTAACGGCTCTCCTATTGATTTCGTTATTTACTTGTTTGTTGTCACTATTCGATTCCCTAGCTGTTCTGTGCCTGACTGTTTTTTGTTTCTCGAATGTTTTTATTTCCCTCCGTCCTGAGTTCATATAATAGAAGATAATCAGTTCCCATTAACATATGCCCTTTTATTTTTGTTTGCAGGTGGCTTTAAAGAACAGAAGTTTGAGGTGATAAAAAATAACGATGAAGGAAATTATGTGACGTTTATAAACACCCAACTAAATGACGGGCCACTGAGAACAAACGGGGTATTATTAGGAAAAGAGAAAATAGAACATAAAACCTTCCATTAATCTCGAGTATCACCGATTCATCAATAGAAGGGCCCCAGAATGTCCTTCCGGTGAAAACAAAATGAAAAACCACGTGATAGAAAGTTTTAAGCTCGTATATATTCATCCAATCCATTTTTCTCTGTTTTTTTCTTGTCGGCTACCTTCGTTTTGTCATGTTTTTCTTTTTTTATAGTTCGTAGCCATCGCTTTATTTTCCTATCGCGGGATAATAAGACAGTAACCAGTAACAGGATAAAAAAGCGTCGATATCCCTTTGATGCAAGAGAAAAAAATTACCGAAGTGAGTAAATATTGGAGTATACTTTTTTTTCAACAACCTTTTTTTCTCTCTTGGCATGTCGGCAGCTTCCCTTTATTCTCCTCCCGCAGAATCTGGGCCGCGGCGGGTGGAGGGGGGTGGAGGGGGGAGGCGGGGGAGCAGGTCAGTTGTTTCCAAAATATCGAGAGGATTTAACGATATATTGAGGCGCCTCTCTCTCTCTCTCTCTCTCTCTCTCTCTCTCTCTCTCTCTCTCTCTCTCTCTCTCTCTCTCTCTCTCTCTCTCTCTCTCTCTCTCTCTCTCTCTCTCTCTCTCTGTCTCTTTCTCTCTCTCTCTCTCTCTCTCTCTCTCTCTCTCTCTCTCTCTCTCTCTCTCTCTCTCTCTCTCTCTCTCTCTCTCTCTCTCTCTCTCTCTCTCTCTCTCTCTACTACTACTGCTACTACTACTACTACTATTACTACTACACATTTTCTTAATCTTACTAATACTGCTCTGACGAAAGTTCTTTGCATCTCTGAAATAACATACAACGCGATTCCTTCTGCAACTTCTTTTTCAATCAACCTTTCCACTGTATGTCACCGATCCTCCTCCTCTTCTTCCTCCTCCTCCTCCTCCTCCTCCTACTCCTCCTACTCCTCCTCCTCCTCCTCCTCTTCTTCCTCCTCCTCCTCCTCCTACTCCTCCTCCTCCTCTTCCTCCTCCTCCTCCTTCTCCCCCTCCTTCCCCTCCCTTTCCTCCACCTCCTCCTCCTCCTCCTCCTCCTCCCAAAATATACTTAGTCAACAAAACCAACTCCAGCAGTAATAAGCCTCGTTCTCTTAATCAGCCGCAACACGGGAAGGAAAAAGATTGCATGCGGTGGGCGGGAGTCGAAAACCCCCCCAAAGTTTATATAGCCTAAATGTTTACCCGAAAAGTTTGTATCAAAAGTTGACCTTATAAGTTTCTTGGTAAACACACTAACGCGGCTAACGCATCGATAACTAATTGACTATGACCAAAGAAAACAACCCAGAAAGAAAAGATAGATATTTAGATCCAGATAGATATAGATAAATAAAGACAGAGAAATAGACAGAAGGGGGTGAAGAAATGCCGTCGGTTATTACATCCGATCGAGTTCCATGAGAAAAAGTAATAAAAAAGACCCCCCCTGTGGTGCGCGTCACGTCCTGTTTTCGATTCTTCGCGGGAACATTTTGGTTCCACGTGAGAAAATTCTCCGTCGGGGAAGTCCGGTGGCGGGGAAGTGAGACGCGGCCTCGATTCCTCCTCCTCCTCCTCCTCCTCCGCCCCTTTTCTTCTCCTTCCACCTCCTGCGGCAGCGGGTGCGGCGTGGCACAAGGAAATAAAAATGCAAAAATAAGTCGAGCTGATAGCAAGCGGCAGCGACAAACTTCCTTCGGCGACGAGAGAAAAGTTTTGAAGCTGTTACCGTAAGAATATTAGGCCGATAAACTATATGTGAGAGAGAGAGAGAGAGAGAGAGAGAGAGAGAGAGAGAGAGAGAGAGAGAGAGAGAGAGAGTAATTTTGTTGACCTCCAAAACAATAATTCTTCAATGGTTCGGTGTGTGTGTGTGTGTGTGTGTCCCAACAAAGGTGATAAGCGAGAGAGACCGACTTTCTCGCTGTCTGCCGTCAACTTGCAATCATGACGCCCGGAGCACCGAGAGACAGAGAGGAGGAAGAGGAACAGGAGGGAAGGGAAGGAAGGGAAAAAAAAAGAGACAGAGGAAAAGAAAAATCGAAACACAATCAAACTTTCTGAGGCGTACGAGCCAAAGAAAAAGTTACCAAGTGGAAATGGTCCATGACGAAACTCTGCCGCCATCACCACCACAATGCACCGCCATCATCACCACCACAATGCACCACCATCATCACCACCACCTCCAGCCACCACAATGCACCGCCATCATCACCACCACCTCCAGCCACCACAATGCACCGCCATCATCACCACCACAGTGCACCACCACCACCACCACCACCTCCAACCACTACCATGCAATAATCGCAATACAACACTACAACTTCTTCTGTCATCACCACCACTGACAGTTCCACCACTCTACACCACCGCGCCCGCCATCTCATCACCAGCGCCAACACCTTTCTCTCTGGTCTGTTATATTGAACACGATGCGACTGGTGGAACCGGGAAGCAAAATACAAGTCTGCAGCCCCGACACATCTAAGACAGAGAATTCAGGATATCAGGAATACAATGCATAGATGACTAAAATAAATCAGGTCTGCCTAACGGACTGAATTAGTCAACAACAATAAAGTTTACGAAAACAATAGTGCCATTCGGTTACATTTGAATCATTATGGGAGAACAGTCCAGGATGAGAATGAACCATGCATGATTACGCTGCCGCTGCCGTGGAAAGGAATTAAGGTTCAACTTGTGTGTTAACATTCTCTGCGATGAATATTTCAAACGGTCGAGTTCCAGGCACGAACAACTCTCGGGAGAAAACTCCTTTGGAACATCTCACTGAGGATTGCATTTTTTAGCATAAATACTTAGTTAGTCTAGAACTCTAGATGATAATGAAATTTTGGAACGTTGCTGTGCTGTGAATGAGATGCATTAAACTGAATTTTATATAACAGGCAGAGAGTTCCGACAGTACGAAGAAGTTTAACATCACATGTCACATTTCCACCACGCAGAAAAGTAAATTTTCGAAAAAACCTTTCGACTAGCGCCGACTAATACTCAGCGGCCGGAAAACCAAATCAGGACTCAAGGACAGAAACCATGAAATATCGGACACAAATGACAGAAGTGAGGGATTCTGCAAGGACTTCATGTAGTTTTCTAGTTATTTCAAGATACTGAACGGCATTAAATTTTCATCAACGAACGCGAAATTCAAATGTTAACTTGAAATCGAGAGACACGAAGAATCTTCATCTCTTCAGATATATCTCACGCTGAATCATCCCGAAATACCGTGCACTGAACTTCTATTAGGGAGCGAAATCGACTCATAATCCCTCTTTTAGTATCTTTGGCTTTATCTTTGCATCCCACTTTTGGCACCAAACAGAGATTGCAGACAAATATCTGTTAAATGCTTCAGAGACAGATTGTCACAGACTAGAAGGAACAATTGAAGGAGAGCCTCATCAACATAGAAAAATAAATTAACCATTACCTGAACAAGTCGTTTGTCTATGTAGTAACAGAAAAGGAACTAACACATTCCTCTGGGGGCACACCAGAATGAGCATTAAGCATTCTACTATAACTAAACTCCACAGAAATACGATGGATGCGTCTCTTCAAAAACTGGCTCACGACCGCCCGGTTTTATGCTGCAAACTATTATCAAGAGGGGATCATGGTAGACACGACCACATCCCCTGAGAGAAGTCTAGCTCCATGGTCAACCACTGCCACCACCACCACCAATAACAACAACACCATCACCACAACCGTACCACCACTACCTACCACCATTTTGCCACCTTGACCACCAGCCTCTCCACAGCTTATTATCTACCGCAACTGATCACCACCACCTCCACTGCCACTAACTCCACCACCACCACCACGTTACCACCACCACTTGTATCACTTATATCAACAGAATCTTCATACACTTTCCTCCATCACTACTAACCACCACCACCACCACCACCCACCACTAACAGCATCACTATCACTCCCATCACTTCTTCCATCACCTTCACCAACAGCTGCTCCACCCACGACCTTTTATCCACCCTTACCGCTACCCTTAGTATTGAGAGTGAGAGGATTGAACTGGGAGCAGAACGTGACAAAACACAACCACCAACACCAGTCACTCCATACCATTACGACACTATTACCATAACATTACCATATCCTTCCCATAAGATTACCATACAATTGCCACGCTGCTCTCTTTGTCACTGTCACCACTCTTATCCCTCACCGTCATCATCATTCTCACCTCCAACGAGCAGCATCATTATCATCAAGTACCTCTCTCCATTTCCCTCTCCCTCTCCCTCTCCCTCTCTCTCGAATACACAGAGCAAAGGTCACACTAACCGAGGAAATTCCTATAAAAATAATCTTCCCTCGCGACCTTCAGACGGGAGAGAGAGCAGACGAACTCCACGAAGGACTCAAAGGCGTAATGGGTTCAGGGATAAAAACAATTAGAAAAAAAAACGGAAACGATTTAATGAAGAGATTATGGAACTGATCGAAGACAGATTATAATTGGTGATTAACTGAGATTTACTGCCGGAGAGGAGAGGATAAATACACTCATTAAGGAAAAAGGAACTGAGAAGGATGAGGAAGAGGAGGAGGAACAAGAGGAAGTAGGGAAAAAATGTGCGGGAGGAGCAGGAGGGGGAGGGGGAAAATGTGGAGGAGGAGGAGGAGGAGGACGAGGACGAGGACGAGGACGAGGAGGAGGAGAAGGACGAGGAGGACGAGGAGGAGGAGGAGGAGGAGGAGGACGAGGAGGACGAGGAGGACGAGGAGGAGGAGGAGGAGGAGGAGGAGGAGGAGGAGGAGGAGAAGGACGAGGAGGACGAGGAGGACGAGGAGGAGGAGGAGGAGGAGAGAAACAATGGGAGAGGCGAGGCAGAGATGGAGAAATAAAGGGAGAGATTACGTGAAGTGTGGAAACACGAAAATTAAGGCGCGTGACGCGTTGCAATTCTAGTAATGAAATAAAGCACCAACTTGTCAAAGGCAGATTGATAAGATTCTCTCTCTCTCTCTCTCTCTCTCTCTCTCTCTCTCTCTCTCTCTCTCTCTCTCTCTCTCTCTCTCTCTCTCTCTCTCTCTCTCTCTCTCTCTCTCTCTCTCTCTCTCTCTCTCTCCGCAATTTATGTACAAACTCACCGGAAAAAAAGTAAAAAATTAGGACAATATGAGAGAGAGAGAGAGAGAGAGATCAATCTAACACACACACACACACACACACATACACACACACACACACACACACACACACACACACACACACACACACACACACACACACACACACACACACACACACACACACACACACACACACACACACACACACACACACACACACACACACACACACACACACACACACACACACACACACACACACACACGTCGATTTAATTAATGTTCATATTATTGTCAGCATCCTCCTGTTCCTCCTCCTCCTCCTCCTCCTCCTCCTCCTCCTCCTCCTTCTCCTCCTCCTCCTCCGGACAAAGTTAGGGGTGACAGTCGTCTGATCTGCGTTATTACAGCTGAAGCAGGAAGTAATTAGACACAGTATCTCTCTCTCTCTCTCTCTCTCTCTCTCTCTCTCTCTCTCTCTCTCTCTCTCTCTCTCTCTCTCTCTCTCTCTCTCTCTCTCTCTCTCTCTCTCTCTCTCTCTCTCTCTCCATAAGGTAATTACTTCTCTAGTGCATGTTGCCAGATAAGGGTGATGTAATATCTAATGTGCATTTTGATATTACAGGACATCAAAAGTCCCTCTACGTGCTCCTGACAGGAAAATGATTGAGAAACTCACTCCAGATAAGAAAAATAAGGAGCGTAATCTTTTAATATAAACACAAAGCCTACAAAATATAAGACTCGACGTCACTCAAGTTCCGCCTCGCATTTCCTTTAATCTATGTTGGAAAAAAAAGTAAAGAGAACGTAAATTGATAAAGGGGGAGGCTTTTTTTCCACTCGAGGGTTGTTCCTGAAAAATTAAAGTGGTTTTCATCTCCCTGATAATATTGCACGTAATGTAATGACTTTTTTTTTTTTTGGGGGGGGGCTGCGACTCTGCCACAAGGAAGACCTAAAGCGTTATAAAGGGAGAGCGCTGCGACCCCACAACAAGGCATCGCAACAGTTCTACAAGAGATTTTTGCGTCACTATCACAATGAATTATACACGTGTCTTTTTTTTATATGCTGGCCCATAACATAGTGACGCGAGTGACTTTTATTTATAGTGGTGCCATAATATACCTTGCTGCGTCTCATTCTTATACGCGTGCGCTGATTGGAAGAGCAAAGTCACTATTTCTATATATGTCCCCAAAGATACCGTAGAAAATGTCACAGGAAAAAATAATGGAAATAAATGCGATTCTCAAGAGACCGAGGCAAACAAACGTATCTACTTACTAGAGTTTGATCACACACACACACACACACACACACACACACACACACACACACACACACACACACACACACACACACACACACACACTCCACTCCTCTATACTCTATTCAGGAGCAGCAAGTAGCGGGCTTTTTTTCTTTTTTTTTTTTTACGCCCTTGAACTGTCACCTTTGCTGTAAAACACACACACACACACACACACATACACACAAGACCAGAAAACCTCTGCCACAATACAGATTAATTAAACAGCCCTCAAGCGCCTTTCAATGAGGAAAATAATGTAAACTAAATACAAAGACTGAATATCACGCGTCATTAAGTTAAATACATAAACACCACCAGCCACAACGACCATACAGACAGTCGTGGTTATCAGAGGCAGACACAGACCACTTCCCGCGCTCAAATGGCTGCACAGGTAGGCATTATTATCAGCCCTCCACACCTGGCACGGGATGTTAATGTGTGTGTGTGTGTGTGTGTGTGTGTGTGTGTGTGTGTGTGTGTGTGTGTGTGTGTGTGTGTGTGTGTGTGTGTCTGACTTTCTGCCACCTACCTGCACGTCTGAATTTGTGCGTAGGTCTGTCTGTCAGTCTCTCAGTTTATGGAGAAGAGTATTTGCCTCTCCGTCTGTCTGCTTCTCTGTGTATCAATATATCTATCTATCTCTCTATCTTTGGTTTTGGCTGTGTTTCTGCTTAAATGTCTGTCTACCTACTATCCCCGTTTGTTCATCTGTGAAAACTCTGAAACCGTACTTATTTGTTTCTCTCATTCGTTTACATTTTTCATTCTGTACTGAACACAGGAAACACAGCTGAAAGTTGCTTACCATGATATCGGAGAGGCCAGGGGCGGGGAAGGAGCGCAGTTGTAACGGGCTTGAGGCAAGGCGACGACGAAGCGAAAGGGAAGGAATAACGAACCACACTGAATCGACACACTTCAACCTTGTCCTGTTAGGTGACAAAAAACAATCATTTATTAGGATTACCATTTGTATTGTTAAATTAATGGACGGTCACTGTTCTTCCCCTAAACCTATCAACAGTGGTGTTCCACAGGGCTCTGTCCTATCACCCACTCTCTTCCTGTTATTCATCAATGATCTTCTTTCCATAACAAACTGTCCTATCCACTCATACGCTGACGACTCCACTCTGCATTATTCAACTTCTTGCAACAGAAGACCATCTCAACAGGAATTACAAGACTCCAGAGTAGAGGCTACAGAACGCTTAACCTCAGACCTTGCTATCATTTCGAATTGGGGTAGAAGGAACCTCGTGTCCTTTAATGCCTCAAAAACCCAATATCTCCACCTATCAACTCGACACAATCTTCCAAACACCTATCCCTTGTTCATCGACAACACTCAGCTGTCTCCTTCTTCAACACTAAATATCCTCGGTCTGTCCTTAGCTCAAAATCTTGCTGGATACTTTACATTTCCTCTCTCACTAAATCAGCTTCCTCGAGGTCGGGCGTTCTGTATCGCCTCCGCCAGTTCTTCTCCCCGTATACAGGGGCCTTGTCCGCTCTCGTATGGAGTATACATCTGATGTGTGGGGGGCTCCACTCACACAGCTCTCCTGGACAGAGTAAAGTTTAAGGCTCTTCGTCTCATCAGCTCTCCTCCTCTTACTGACAGCCTTTTACCTCTTAAATCCCGCCGCCATGTCGCATCTCTTTCTATCTTCTATCGATATTTTCACGCTGACTGCTCTTCTGAACTTGTTAGCTGCATGCCTCACCCCCTCCCGCGGCCCCGCTGCACACGACTTTAAGCTCATCCCTATACTGTCCAAACCCCTTATGCAAGAGTTAACCAGCATCTCAATTCTTTCATCCCCTTCACTGGTAAACTCTGGAACAGCCTTCTTTCGTCTGTATTTCCTCCTGACAATAATTTGACCTCTTTCAAGAAGAGTGTATCAAGACACCTCTCCACCTGAAAATGACCTCTCTTTTGGCCACTCTGTACTAATCGCTAAATGAGAGCAACAGTTAACGGGCTTTTTTTTTACATCTTTTTGTTGCCCTTGAGTTGGTCTGTGCTGTAAAAAAAAAAAAAAAAATATATATATATATATATATATATATATATATATATATATATATATATATATATATATATATATATATATATATATATATATATATATATATATATATATATATATATATATATATATATATATATATATATATATATATATATATATATATATATATATATATATATGAATGCTAATAATTATGCATATATGATAGGAGATATTTGTAGAAATTTACAAGTTTTATGGAGAGTACGCATGTCGATGCTCGCTGTGACGTGTAAGCATTGGGCATTGTGGTGGTGGACTTACGTGGTCAGTCGCTAGCTGGTGGGCGCCTCGCATCTAGTGGACGCTTTGATTTCGTCGGAGGTGAAGTGTGCCTGTGCATGCATTAAGTGATTCTGATGGTGCTGAAGTGCAGCTTCTGTGTGTTCATAAGGTACGTCATTGTTATTATATGTGCAAATTGGGGAGAAGTGTGGGTTAACTTCATATCAAGGTACATTGTACCTTGTAATGTTTGGTATTTATATAGAATGTTGTTTTAGTAATGGTGTTAATGGTGCTGCCGGGCAGCTGTTAAGAGGGACCGACGAATCCGGGCAAGTCAGTGCCGATTCACGGGATTTCTACTGGGTGCCAGAGAGGAGGCATTGTTGTGACACGATTATTAAAGTTAATATGGATAGTTATCTGCGATATGGTGATAGTGTTGGTGTTAGTGTGGCCACATGGTGATAGTGTTGGTGTTTGTCTGGCCATATGGTGATAGTGTTGGTGTTTGTCTGGCCATGTGGTGATAGTGTTGGTGTTTGTCTGGCCATGTGGTGATAGTGTTGGTGTCAGTGTGGCCATATGGTGATAGTGTTGGTGTTTGTCTGGCCATGTGGTGATAGTGTTGGTGTTTGTCTGGCCATATGGTGATAGTGCTGGTGTTTGTCTGGCCATATGGTGATAGTGCTGGTGTTTGTCTGGCCATATGGTGATAGTGCTGGTGTTTGTCTGGCCATATGGTGATAGTGTTGGTGTCAGTGTGGCCATATGGTGAGAGTGCTGGTGTTTGTCTGGCCATGTGGTGATAGTGCTGGTGTTTGTCTGGCCATATGGTGATAGTGCTGGTGTTTGTCTGGCCATATGGTGATAGTGCTGGTGTTTGTCTGGCCATATGGTGATAGTGCTGGTGTTTGTCTGGCCATATGGTGAGAGTGCTGGTGTTTGTCTGGCCATATGGTGATAGTGCTGGTGTTTGTCTGGCCATATGGTGAGAGTGCTGGTGTTTGTCTGGCCATATGGTGATAGTGCTGGTGTTTGTCTGGCCATATGGTGATAGTGCTGGTGTTTGTCTGGCCATGTGGTGATAGTGTTGGTGTTTGTCTGGCCATGTGGTGATAGTGTTGGTGTTTGTCTGGCCATATGGTGATAGTGCTGGTGTTTGTCTGGCCATGTGGTGATAGTGTTGGTGTTTGTCTGGCCATGTGGTGATAGTGCTGGTGTTTGTCTGGCCATGTGGTGAGAGTGCTGGTGTTTGTCTGGCCATGTGGTGATAGTGTTGGTGTTTGTCTGGCCATGTGGTGAGAGTGCTGGTGTTTGTCTGGCCATGTGGTGATAGTGTTGGTGTTTGTCTGGCCATGTGGTGAGAGTGTTGGTGTTTGTCTGGCCATATGGTGATAGTGCTGGTGTTTGTCTGGCCATGTGGTGATAGTGTTGGTGTTTGTCTGGCCATGTGGTGATAGTGCTGGTGTTTGTCTGGCCATGTGGTGATAGTGTTGGTGTTTGTCTGGCCATGTGGTGATAGTGCTGGTGTTTGTCTGGCCATATGTTGACAGTGCTGGTGTTTGTGTGACAATATGGTGATAGTCTCACGAAAGAGAGAGAGAGAGAGAGATTGGAACAGATTACAACCATCAGTGATGCAGTCCACCTAGTTTGGACCTTAGGGCCTGTGTGGTCTGGTTATCTATGTAATTCTATGTATTTTTTTTTCTCTCTCTCTCTCTCTCTCTCTCTCTCTCTCTCTCTCTCTCTCTCTCTCTCTCTCTCTCTCTCTCTCTCTCTCTCTCTCTCTCTCTCTCTCTCTCTCTCTCACACACACACACACACACACACACACACACACACACACGACAGGTAAATGAGAAAAGAAAACAAATGGCAAGATAGGGATATGAGTATGATCACAGCCCTGCAGGTGGTTTCAGCCGTTTGGATATTAAAAACCACCCACTGGAAGGAGATAGATGCTGTGCTGGATAAAAGAACAAATTAGCTACTGCGGGCTTTTTTTTTTTTTTCTCTCTCTCTCCACTCTTTTTGTTGCCCTTGAGCCGTCTCCTTTGGTGTAAAAAATAAAATAACACGAGACGGGCAAGTACAAAGGAATAAAAACTGTGTACACCTAAAATTAATGAAAGATACAGAGACAGACAACGACGCCAAGCTTAATATCATTCCGAAAACACAATACTACAAACTGGTCCTTGGGTAATTATACACACACGGAGTTGATGAAGTTATTCTCGTGCGCTGGAACACAAAGAAGCACAAGGAGGGAAGGTAGATGAAGCCATAAAACTTTGATTAACTTAAGTGAATTAGCCATGGACGGGAAGAAGGTTAGACTGACCCTACGAAGAGCTCTTAATGCAATCCAACCCCAGGGTATTAGCGCGATACATGTGTGAGGCGAGGGTGTGAGGGAAGGTTTAGAGTGGGCGCAGAGGAGAAGGTGACATGCTACTAAAACGCTGTGAGACTTGTAAATATCATGGAGCGAGTGTGTAGAGAGGGTTAAGGGAGGAAGCAGAGGCGGAAGAGGAGATGGTGACATGCTACTGAACACCTCTGAGACTTGTTAATATCATGGAGTGAGTGTGTAGAGAGTTGAAACTTGTGAATATGCTGGAGGATTTCAAATTAGGCGGCAAGAAAAAAATATAAATGACCTAAACAACCGTGAGACTTCTTAATAACATGGACAAAGAAAACTAAGCAGCTGAGACTTGTGAATACGATGGAACGTTTCAAATTAGGTGAGAAAAAAATTTAAAGAACTAAACAACAGTGAGACTTGTTAATGGCATGGACAGCTTCGAAGTAGGTACAAAAAAAGACAAAGAAAACTAAACAGCAAAGACTTGTGAATACGATGGAACGCTTCAATTTATGGGAGAAAAAATAGAGCTAGAAAAGAAAGTGAATTACAGGAAGCAAATTAGGCGATGGTAATGTGATAAAACGATGACCAAGCGGGACGAAAGGAAATAATGATGAGAGCTGAGGATCGGAATACTGAATAAGAGAGAAAATCAAAAGTTGCATGAGTTTGGGAACGAGGAGAATGAGGACAAGGACGCGGACGAGGACGAGGAGAAATAGAACGAGAAAGAACAAAATGAGAAAGAATAAAAGAATGAACGTAGATGTGTGGGATAGAAGAAGCAAGGAATAGATGGTCAGGTAAAGTGAGGTGGTATTACAGAAACTAAATGACAGAAAACACGAAATTGCTACATGGGAATACAAAACAAAAACATAAAAGAACATAATGAAAAAGAATAAACGAATGGATGAATATGTGTGGGATAGAAGAAGCAAGGAAGGGTTAGTCAGGTAAAGTGAGGTTGTAATACAGTAACTAAAAGGAAGAAAACACAAAATTGCAAGACGGAAATATGAAACAAAAACATAAAACTCTACGGTATGTTTACTTGCGTGAATATAGAAGAACATTAACTGGAAAGAAGAAATACATAGACGTTGCAAGGTGAGACGATAAACAAATTATAGGATAAGGTAGAGCAATATGAAAACTCCGAAAGCCCTAATTAACAAGAGACAGACAGGTCGATGATGAAAAATAATGCTCCCCCGATAAAAAAAGATCTGAGAGGGGAAAGGAAAGGAAAGGGTGCCTGATTATATAGTTAAAGAAGGTACACAACTTTTTTTTCTCATGCCATAATTAATACGTTGTTCTTCCCCTTCTCACTCTCATTCTTCCCTCCTTCCCTCCTCGCTAACGTCCGTCTTTCCTTTTCACACCCCATTCCTTTCTTTCTTCCTTTATCCGTTCCAACATCATGGCTCTATCATCTTTGCCTCTCCTTCACTCCTTCCTTTCTTACTCTCTCCTCCATCTTCCTCCCTTAATTCCCTCTATTACTCAAGTTTACGGTAATCTTCCTTTTTTCTGTTTTCATTCACTGGAAAGGAAATTGAGAGGAGATGGAGAAGAAAGACAACGAGGAGGAGGAGGAGGACGAACAGGAAGACGAGAACGAGAGGAGGAGGAGGACTTAAATGAGCGGGTATAAAATGGAGCATAAACAGGAAATTTGGATGAAAGCAAATGACATGAAGCGATGATAGAATTTTGACAATAAGATCGTTAAGAGGGTTATTTAACGAAGGAAATACAAAAGGGGGGAGAAGAAGAAGACGAAGACGAAGAAGAAGAAGAAGACGAAGAAGAAGAAGAAGAAGAAGAAGAAGAAGACGAAGAAGAAGACGAAGACGAAGACGAAGACAATGAAGACGAAAAGGAAGATGAAGACGAAAAGGAAGATAAATATGAAAAGAAAGATGAAGATGAAAAGGAAGATGAAAAGGGAGAAAAGGAAGAGAATAGTCAGAGATAACAAGAGGAACTCACTCCCCAATAGAATTTCAATAGTTAAATGAGGGCAAAATCCACGTTGGGAAGAGAAAGATAAGAAAGAGAAGGAGGAAGAAGACAAGAAGGACGGAGAGAAGAACGAGCACGAAGAGAAACGAAAGGAGAAAGAATATAAGGAGATAGAATAAAAGGGAAGAAGAGATGAAATGACTGAAAAAAGCGGTAACTGAAGGAGAAACAGGAGAACGAAAGATAAAAAGAAAAGAAAGAGAAGAAGGAGGACGAGGGCAAGAAAGAAGAGATGAAATACTGAAAAGAAGTAACAAAAGAAGAAAAAGAACTAAAAACAAAAGGAAAAAGAAGGAGGAGGAGTAGGAACCAGACACAGTATAGGAATTGGATGGAGGTAAATTAGTGGAGAGCAAGTTGCCGGCCGCTCTCAGTTAATTATCAGCCTCGGCCACTAAACACAGGGAGTGCAAATGGCCAATTATGTCTCGTGCTTATGAACTACAACATGCTCCTCCTCCTCCTCCTCCTCTTACTCCTACTCCTATTTTAACGGGTATGCCCCACTTACTCTTAGCAATCACCACCTTCCTCTTCCTCCTCCTCCTCCTCCTCCTCCTTCTCCTCCTCCTCCTCCTCGTCCTCTTCCTCCTACTGCTATACCTGTTAATCTTCATCCAACACACGTAAAAATCACGTTCATATTTACTTTCCAACGACACGTGTGAAATTTTACCTTCCCCAAACCTACGCGCATCATACGACTCGGGTGTTTATATCTCGCCTTTTGTACAGTTCGTGAGACTTAGCTGAGGACAGACAACATCCAGGACGCAATCAAGACGGTTTTTTGTAAGCTACTCACCCATGTTTCTCACGTCGCCACTTTTCCACTCTCCTCTTTGTTCCACCTTCCTCTCCTTTATATTTCCTTTCCTATTGCTGTTCATCCTCCCTCTTCATCCTTTGCCTCCTTCATCTTTATTTCTTCATTGTTTTTTGTTACCTGCTCATTCATGTTCCTGCCGTCCCCAGTTTTCCACTCTTCCCTTTGCTCAGCTTCCCCTCCTGCATAGTTTCATCCTTATTGCTATTCATCCTCCCTCTTCATCCTTTGCCTCCTTCATCTTTATTTCTTCATTGTTTTTTGTTCCCTGCTCATCCACGTTCCTGCCGTTCCCAGTTTTCCACTCTTCCCTTTGCTCACCTTCCCCTCCTTCATAATACCATCCTCCCTCTTCATCCTTTGCCTCCTTCATCTTTATTTCTCCATTGTTAATCATCCTCCCTCTTCATCCTTTTACCTCTTCCATCTTCTCCTTTGCTATTCATCCTCTTTATCATCCCTTAACTCCATCTTTCTTTCTTTATTGCTATTTATAATTCTTTTCATCCTTTACCTCCTCCATCTTTCCTTCTCACATTTACCTCCACCTTCATTTTTTTTCCTTCATTTCCTTTCTCTCATGTTTTGCGGTGCCTCTTCCTTCTATACTTCCTCCTACAACATTACTTTTCCTCCTTACTCTGTTTTGCTAATCCTCCTCCTCCTCTTTTTTTTAACCTTTATCTACATGCCGCCTCCCTCTCCTTACCTTAATGGAGGAGGATATACTATTCCTCCTCCTCCTCCTCCTCCTCCTCCTCCTCCTCCTCCTCTCTTTACCTTCTTCATATGTCCTTCCGTTCCCTTCTTGATCATTCTCCTCATCCTCCTCACCCTTTATTTCTTCGTACGTTTTCCTTCATATCTTTATTTTAATGTTTTGCTGTGAAGGAGGGAGATGGAAAAGAATAATAAAAATCGAAAATAAGGAAGAAAGAATTAACGAGAAATGAGAAAAGGAAGAAATAAAAAGAAGAAATAATATAAAAATGAAAAGGGAGGCTGAAAAGAAGGAGGAGGAGGAGGAGGAGGAGGAGGAGGAGGAAGATCAAGGTGACGATCAGGAGTGAAAACGAGAACGAGGACGAAGGGAAGAACAATACAAAGAAGAGAAAGCCGAAGGACAAGAAAAAAAGAACGAAACAACGAAAAAGAGAAACAAGGGGAAATGGATGGAAGAGGACAAAGGAGAGCGAGGCGTACAATAAAACAAAGAGCAGTGAAGAAGAAAATAAGATAAAGATGAGGAAGAAAGGGAACAGGGAAAGAAGAAAATAATGAAAATAAGAAAATAGAAGGTGGCTGGACGAGAAAATAGCAAGAACGAGGAAGAACAAAACTAATAAGAAGAAGAGCAGGAGGAGGGCCAGGGAGGAGGAGACAATACAAGAGGCTGGAGAAGAACAGTATGAAGGCTAAAGAGGAGGAGGGGGAGGAATGGGAGAAATAAAAATGAAAAATTTAGAGATCAGGAGTAATGACAAGATGTGGGACAGGAAGGAGAAAAATAAGAGAAAAATAGCAAAATTAATCACGAGAAGCAGCAGAAAGAACGAGGAGGGGGGGAAGGAAACATGGAAACATAGAAACTTGGATACACGGGCGACAAAAAGCCTGTTGGCTCATTACAAGGTTGCCCACTCAAGTGATTTAATCTGCTCGACAGTCACTGATGTGCCTGCAAAGCAGATGAATGCACTACGTATGCACGTCCGGTTGACTTCTGTCGCTACGAAGTAACGGTCGATTCGATTTTCAAAGGAGTCGATTTTTTTTTTGCAGAAACTACTTAAGGAAGGTTGTTCCAATGGCGGATGATTCGGTTTGAGAAGAAATTCCCGCCAATATGTGTACTAGATCGCCTCATTGAATATGAAGACCGTTATTTGTAGTTCTTGGGTTGCAACTTAGAAAAAAAAATGGGAGTGAATGGGTGCCAATGCAACAAGGAAGGGAGACAGCCCTTACAATTGTTGCCTCGACCCGGTATGAGGGACCAGGAGAAAATTAAATCGTTTCTCTGTCAAGACTCGAGGAGGAGGAGGAGGAGGAGGAGGAGGAGGAGGAGGAGACATGGAAACATGGAAACATGGAATGACAGGTGACAGAAAGCCAATTAGCTCATTACGAGGTTGCCTGCTGTAGAGCCATTCTGCATTGCAGTCACTTGGTGCCTGCAGAGCAGCTCAAGGCATTTCGGTGCGTATTTTCAGATTATTCCTGTTGTCACGAAGTGAAGTTGTCGATGCGATTTTCGAAGTTGATGGTTTCTGCACTTACTACTTCAGCAGGGAGGTCGTTCCAGTGGCGTATGACTCGGTTAGAGAAGAAACTCCTACCAATGTCTGTTGCATTGCTTCTCTTGAATGGGCGGGCCGTTGTTCCTAGTTCTTGAGTTGGTCTGTAGCTCAAAGAGTTTGGAGTGGTCGACGTTACTGAAGTTTTTTAGGGACTTGAAGACCTGAATCATATCACCCCGCAAGGGTGGAATCATTTTCGTAGCGCGTCGCTGGATTCTTTCTAATAATTCAATGTCTTTTCTGAATTGTACCGCAAACTCGAGGTGAGTTGTATAAGGATAACATTACTTCCGGCGTCTTATATTCGAAGTTTCTTGATATAAACCCGAGCATAGTGTTGGCTTTGTTATATGCTTTTTTAGTGTTTTGCGTGTTTTAGGTCACTGCTGATAGTGACTCCAAGGAGGAGGAGAAGGAGGAAGAGGAGAAAGAGGAGGAGGAGGAGGAGGAGGAGGAGGAGGAGGAGCCAACAACAAAAGAAGCGTAAAAGGAATAGTAGGAAGAAGACGAGGAGCAAGTTACAAAGAGGAAAAATAATTAGGAGGCGGCGCGACGTAAAAATTGTTCAGATGTATTATTGTGTCGCTTCGTATTTTTCCCGCCGCGCCTCATCCTCGGCGGGGCTCGAGGCGTGGCGGAGGAGCTTCGTTTAACTTCCTTCTCCTCCTTCATAAAGGCTCGAGACAACAATCATAAGAGCTGCCTGCCTTCCTTGCTGCTTTGGTTCCTACTCACTTACTCTTATATTCACTTCTTAAATCATTCCGTTGTTGTTGCTGTTGTTGTTTTTTTGACAGTAAAGCTTAGCGGCGCAAATAAATAAATAAGTAAAAGAACCCCGCTAATCACTGCTCCTATAGAAAAAAAGTAGAAATGAGTGGACAAAAGAGAGGTCAAGTTCGGATGGAGAGGCGTCTTGACTCATTAAAGAAGTTGTTAGTTTATATTTTTGTCCAGTCATCCATTTAGTTATTCACTCATCCACTTATTATTTCATTTGTACGCAGTTACTTATTTTTCCTTTCAATCTTTATTCCTTTCTTGGTCCTCTTATCAATTCTCTTTCATTCATTCATCCTCTTATTTCGTGGTTGATTGATTGGTTGTATATTTATTTATTCATTCATTCATTCATTTATTTGTTAGTTCATTCGTTCATTCTTTAACTCCTTCATCATTTATTCACTCATTGATTCGTATCATCATTCGTACATATGCTTTTCGTTTTTATCCTTCAACGTTTATTTCCTTTAATTTATTCATTATTACATTTATTCATGCAGTTCCTCATCCATTTATTCATCTGATCTCACTCATCCATTCATTCGTTAGCTCTTGGCATATGTCATCTATACGTTTTGGGTTTCTCGGTGACTTCAAAATAACAAGACATCATTATTTTACTCAGCCGGAACAAGAATATTTAAGTACATCTAAAAAAAATACAGTATGCCACTACTCCCGCGCTCTAAATATTTCTCTGGCTTTATTGCAATGTCCGTTTTTTAATTTAGCTCCTCGTGTATTAAAGTTTCAGATCACAATCAACGAACGCATTTTTTCCTTTTGCAAAAGTATTTGTTTTTAGGTTAACTGCTCCATCTCGTGTCTTTTCGGTACAGTCATTATTATTATTATTATTTGGCCTGAAGTCACTGCTTTTCATATCCCATTTTGTATTTCCTCGTTTCTAGCAACATATATTTTTTTTCTCTTTCCTCTGGAAGAGTTTAAACATTTTTTTTTAATCCTCCCCCAAGTCCTGAGACCCCGGTCTATTGTCTGACGCCAGTATTATTATCAGGGGTGTGGAGTCGGAGTCGGAGGAGTCGGGTACTTTTGGCCGGAGTCGGAGTCGGAAAAAATACCTCCGACTCCGACTCCTTTACGATATAATTTATTGTGTAATACAGTTGTGTGATTTTTTTAATCGTGCTGCCAATAGCGCCTAAAGGGTTTCTTGAATGGCCTGTTTGGCAATCCCAGTCCGTTACTAGCGTGATATATGACTGCCAAACCAGATTTGCTACTTGGTGGGGAATTCCCACAAATTACTGGGAGAAATTACCTTTTATGGGAGCTCTTGTTGGCGGATATCTCTGGCAAGTCACCGGCGGTAGACGGGCGACCATATACGATTTTCGATTTCTACGACCGGCGACTGCAGCAGGTCGGTCGGCGGTAGACCGCCGGCCAACCGGCGGCACATCGACGAGCAAGCACTTTCTTTGCATTTACATATAATTATAATTACCTCATAAACAGCTTCGTACCTAAAGTCATTCGTGTGCATAAAACACTCTCTCTCTCTCTCTCTCTCTCTCTCTCTCTCTCTCTCTCTCTCTCTCTCTCTCTCTCTCTCTCTCTCTCTCTCTCTCTCTCTCTCTCTCTCTCTCTCTCTCTCTCTCTCTCTCTCTCTCTCTCTCTCTCTCTCTCTCTCTCTCTCTCTCTCTCTCTCTTACAGAATGTTTATTTCGTTACTCCTCCGTCTAATTACACGTCTCAACCTTTTGTATAAACACTTTCACTACAGTGCATTGCCTTTCGTCATATTTCATCTTGTCTTACACAACACATAATTCTTTCTTTTCCTTCTCTTGCAGAATTTTCTTTTCTTACCCTTTCACCAACTCCTTTTGTACGAATGCATTCCAATTATTGCTCTTTTTTCAAATTTCTTTCACTTCCTCCCTTTCATTCGGGGGCGAGGAGAGGTCAAGGGTCTGAGGCAATTCTGGCATCAGTGTGGCGTCGGCCGTGAGAGAGGGAGGAGAATGCTTTTTTTTTTCTTCCTTCCTCTTCGCCTGAGATGAAGGAGCGGCGCTTTAATTTGCAGGGAAAGTGATTGTAGTGGAAGATAGGAGGGAAAAAATAGGAAGAGGAGGAAGAAGCGGGGAAGGGGGGAAGGAAAGTGGAGAGGAGGGGTCGGAGTTGGAAGGAGAGGAAGAGAAGTAGGGAGGAGATGAAAACAATAAGAGGAGGAGGAGGAAGAGGAAGATGTAAGTGGCAGACAGATGTTCGGTTCGATTGGAAGAGGCGACTCTTCACCCTAATGGGAGAGAGAGAGAGAGAGAGAGAGAGAGAGAGAGAGAGAGAGAGAGAGAGAGATTCAAACCATCCACTTGACATTATATGAAGGAACTATTCCATGTATTTTCTCTCTCTCTCTCTCTCTCTCTCTCTCTCTCTCTCTCTCTCTCTCTCTCCATATCAGTCAATATATCTATTTATTTATTCATCAACATATCTATCGGTAATTTCTGTTCAGGCGTTCATCATTCTTATTTTACGTTTATCAACCATTCCATCGATTTACCTATCGTTATCTGTCTATTAGTCCATACGTCTTATATATCTGTCTATCATGCTATTCATATAATTCTATCAATCAATCCAGCTCTACCAATGTCTATTAAGCTGTCTATCCTATGCATCCTTTCTCTATCGATCCGTCTTTAACTTTTCTCATCAGGAAGGAAATTAACGGTGCCAGTCAAGATTATGATATTTATCTTAATCTTAACATCTTTAATGACTCGATAAAGAGTTTAACTCTCTCTCTCTCTCTCTCTCTCTCTCTCTCTCTCTCTCTCTCTCTCTCTCTCTCTCTCTCTCTCTCTCTCTCTCTCTCTCTCTCTCTCTCTCTCTCTCCTAAACTTTATAAACTCATTTATTTTTTTATGACTGGCACGAACAAAATTTTCCTGTTTATCTTCAAGTTTTACCCGAAATACCACCACCACCAACGCCACCATCACCACCACCAACACCAACAACAAAAACAGCAAACAACAACAGCAACAACAACAATAACAATATCAACTACAATATCAACACCACTAACACCAACAAGACCTCCAACAACAACATGCAAGTACGAAGTACGAAGTACATACAAGTGCTCCTTTAAGAATCGCAATGCTGCGTCGGGAGTGAACTGAATGTGTCCACGAGTATGTACACAGGTGCTTTTATCCTTTCCCTATGTCACTCC
Source organism: Eriocheir sinensis (assembly GCF_024679095.1). Classification (NCBI taxonomy): domain Eukaryota; kingdom Metazoa; phylum Arthropoda; class Malacostraca; order Decapoda; family Varunidae; genus Eriocheir; species Eriocheir sinensis. The sequence continues at coordinate 4,869,028 of NC_066536.1, forward strand.
TGTGGGTTACGGATTGATTAAATCACTGTAAGTAGGCAGCCTCGCAATGAGCCAATATTCTTTCTGCTGCCTGCTCGTAAATGTTTCCATGTTCCTTTTCCTCCTCCCCCTCCCCCTCTCTCCCTCTTCTGCTCCTGCTCCTCTTCCTCCTCCTCGATCACATCGCATCGCATCGACCGCTACTTTATTGCGTCAAGAGTGATTTGAGCATACGTACCGCAGCGCTTTGATCTGCTCGCCACCAATGAAGTGCCTGTCGAGCAGATTAAATCACTATACCGGGAATCCTCGTTATGAGCCTTGCTGCTACCCGTCTTTTCATCTCCATATTTACTCCTTTTCCCCCTCCCCCTTCTCCTCCTCCTCTTCCTCCTCCTAAACGTAAAGACAACCCGTTCTGAGGAACTGCTTGAGAAATACCGCCGCATGATCAAGCAGTATATACGTAAAACGGATGCCAGTAACATCATAATCTCAGGGATCCTCCCGAGGGTCGGGGCCGAATCTAGCTTTTACAGTAAGGCCTTCAGCACAAACAATAGACTTCAGTCCCTTTGCTCACAAGAAAACGTCCAATTCGCTAACTTGTGGAACTTCCTCTTCCCTACTGTTACCACACACAACCACTACTACTACTGGCATTACTACTACCACCACCACCACAATCATGCGTTCTACCATTACCGCTATCTGTCTTTCCCAGCGCCAATCCACCTTTCTCCCTTCCCTTCCCTTCCATTCCTTCCCTCCAATCCCGTCCGTTCCCTTCCCTCCCTCCATTCCCTCCCTTCCCCTTCCCTTCACAGGCAAGTAATCAGTCTTTGTAACACGTCTCTCTCTCTCTAATGTTCTCGCCTTTATGTTATACACACACACACACACACACACACACACACACACGAGAGAGAGAGAGAGAGAGAGAGAGAGAGAGAGAGAGAGAGAGAGAGAGAGAGAGAGAGAGAGAGAGAGAGAGAGAGAGAGAGAGAGAGAGAGAGAGATATGGAGGAGAAAGCAAAAGAAAATGGAGCAAAATAATGAATAAAGGAAAAAAGAAAGAAAGGAAATGGGGAAAAAAATAATGCGATGGGAAGAATGGAAAATGAAAAGAGGGAAAAGAAAAGAAAGAATACAAAATCAGAGGAAAGAAAGAGAAATGGAAAAAAGGAAACTTCATGCGAGAAAGGAAATTAAGAAAAATAAAGAATAAAAATAGAAAGGAAAGGAAAGGACAAGGAAGAGAAGGGGAGGAAAGGGAAGGGAAAGGAAGGAAACGAATGAAAGGGAAGGGAAGGGAATGGAGGAGAAGGGAAGCGAGTGGAAGGGTAAGGAAGAGAAGGGAAGGGAAAGGAAGATATAGGAAGGGAAGGGAAGGGGAGAGATAGGAAGGGAAGGGAAGGGAAAGGAAGATATAGGAAGGGAAGGGAAGGGAAAGGAAGATATAGGAAGGGAAGGGAAGGGAAAGGAAGATATAGGAAGAGAAGGGAACGGAAAGGAAGATATAGGAAGAGAAGGAAAGGGAAAGGAAGATATAGGAAGGGAAGGGAAGGAAAGGAAAGGAAAGATAGAGAAAGGAAAGGTAAGGAATGGCAGAAAAAGGAATAACAAGACAGGAATAGGAATTAAGGCAACGGTGAGTAAAAGAGGAAGTGCAATTACAAGGCAAAATTTAATTACGTGAAAGACAAGAAGAAAATTAACAGTGACAATTAATATGCAGAGGAAGGAGGAAGAGGAAGGAGCAGGAGGAAAAGTAAACAAATTAGGAAAGAGAGAGAGAGAGAGAGAGAGAGAGTCACTGAATACAGAAGGCTTCCTATGAATGTTGGATGAGGGTCTCTCTCTCTCTCTCTCTCTCTCTCTCTCTCTCTCTCTCTCTCTCTCTCTCTCTCTCTCTCTCTCTCTCTCTCTCTCTCTCTCACCTCAAGAGACGAATTGAGGGAACATGAGGCAGAAAAGGCAAAAGAATGAAAGACACGCGAAGAAAACAAAGATAAATGGCTGTGAACTGGAATATTATGAGATAGATATAATTATTGAAGAGCGGAAGAGGAGGACCAAGGACACACACACACACACACACACACACACACACACACACACACACACACACCACATGCACATTCACAAAGGCTTTTCGGCAGAAACTCACACACCTATTCACCGTTAATCAGAAAGACAACTAAAAAAATAAGAAAAAGAAATATCAGCAAAAAATAAATGTTACAAGAAAAATAAATCTAATATGTGAATGGTATACGGATAGAGCTATGTATAGCCAGCGAAATAATTATAATAAAAGAAAAAAAAAGAAAAAAATATGAAATGGAAGCGGTAGAAGGACAAACGTAAATTCAACTATGATATTAGAATTCCAAGGATAAAGAGGATTTAGGAGGAAGCGAGGGAGAAGGGGAAAATGAGAAATACAAACATGGAATAGAAAAACAAACAGTCGGAGGAGGAAAATAATGCGCAGTGACCCAAAGACGTGATGAGGAAGCTGATAAGGAAGGGTATTTGTTACCAAGGACTGGAGTTGAAAGAAAAAAAGCGCGGGAGAGGGAGAAACAAGTACAATAATAGGGAAATGTCTACGTACGCCTCGGTCAGAGTGGTACTCGGTTTACTCGGTTCTTGGAATTCAATTACTTGATCGGTTAAATCGATAAGATTTATATACATCATTGATCAAATTAGAAAAAAATATTTCGATGAGAGAGAAAAGAATTAAGCTAGCATTACGCCATACATAACACCCACAAAAACACTAACTTCATCAATCGCATCCCTGATACTTGAACAGCATCTTCAAGTATCTCTGGACCCCGTAAGAAGAATGTAAGATCCCACATTATTATGTAAAACTGACAAGACAGGAAAAGAATAAAATGGTAAAGTGGCAGCTCAACTGTAGTGCGCCTCGCTCTCTCAGTGATCCGGGACTCCCACTGCAATGTATTAGCCTTTTCCTTGGTGGTGATGCCAACTACGTTTCAGTCGCTTCCAAAGGTTTCAGGTATTAGATACACACCGTGAAAAAAATAGGCGACAGTTTGCGTACAGAATATAAGGTCTAGGTTATCAATGAAGATCACGAGTAAACAAAGCTTCTAAATTGTGTGAAATAATGGAGTGTTGCACCTGACGTAGCCTCAAAACCTCCCTTATTAGGACAGGAAGCAACAGAGTAAAACGTAGCAGGTAAAAAGCCGCTCGAGACAAGCTAACAGTGACTACTGCACGCTTTGATAATAATCTAGCAGGACCCTCGTTTGTTTAGTCGCCTGTCAACTGTGACGAAAATATCTGGTGAGATATGACGTTGAATCTAATTACAAACACTGCAGAGGCTGTTATTAATTATCCAATTAGAATTATAATTGCTAGTGCTAGTACTGCTAGTACTACAACACCATCTACTAGCTTCTATTGCAACTACTACCTACTAATACTGCTACCACTATCACTACTACTACTACTACTACTACTACTACTACTACGACTACTACTACTACTTGTATGGAGAATGCATCTCACGTGTGTGGGGGGGGTCTCCATTCACACAGCTCTTCTGGACAGCTCTTCGTCTCATCAACTCTCCTCCTCTTACTGACAGCATTCTACCTCTTAAATTCCGCGGCCATGTTGCTTCTCTTTCTATCTTCTATCGATATGTTCATGCTGACTGATCTTCTGAGCTTGCTAACCGCATACCTCCCCCCCCCCCCTCCCACGGCCCCGCTGCACACGACTTTCTACTCATGCTCATCCTTATACTGTCCAAAAACCTTATGCAAGAGTTAACCAGCACCGCAAATCTTTCATCCATTTCACTGGTAAACTCTGAAACAGTCTTCCTTCGTCTGTATTTCCTCCTGCCTATGACTTGACCTCTTTCAAGAAGAGTGTATCAAGACACCTCTCCACCCGGAATTGGCCTCTCTTTTGGCTACACTTTACTTTTTACTTCTGTTTTTAGCGGCGAGTA
>NC_066536.1:4875515-4888015 GCF_024679095.1 Eriocheir sinensis
GGGGGGCTGCAGAATCTTCCAATACAGTACTCTTTCAAAACATGCTCTCCTCCATGACACCACCCCACCTCTCCTCCTCCTCCTTTCTGAAGCTGATAACCCCCCTGTCTGTTTGTATCTCTCATTTTCTCTCTCTCTCTCTCTCTCTCCGATGATTTAACATTGGCCAAGTTTAACACAAGAAAATGGCCTCATAAGACTCAAACAAATAATCAATGGAAAAAAACAAGGGTTAATGCAAAAGAAAAATCATTTAAATAAAAAAAATCCGATTTAAATCTAATAAATTGATTTTTTTTCTTTATTTTTTAAATCATGATTTTTTTCCAACCCTGGTTTCTGTGTGTACGGATCCCACACCGTGGAGCAGTATGCAAGTGTTGGTCTCACAAGTGTGTCATAAGCTATGTGTTTAATTTCAGGTGTGCAGTTTGTAAATTTCTCCTCAGGAACCCCAGTGTACGTGTTGGCTGTGGCACTGATGTGGTCTATGAGAGTGTTGAACTTTAGGTTAGTGGAGAGGTGGACACCAAGATACTTGTGTACGTGGATTGATTCTAGGTCTGGTGAATCTTAATAGTTTACATTTGTCTGATCGAAAATGCATATGCCAGGTGCGCTCCCACCATATCTCAAAGCTGCATGCATCCTCAGGTAGCCGGTAATAATAGGTAGAGTAACCTCTAAACACTCCAGAAGAAGAAAAGAAGCCATCTCCACCTTCGCCTCCACGCCGCCGACACGCGTTGTTTTGTTGGCCCTCCGGCGATCAGGAGAGTAACCCCTTGCGATGGTGAACAGTTACACGCCACCGATATAAAAGTCATCTGTCTTCAGATCAATTTGAACATTTCTCATCTCTGGCAACCCTTTTATCCCCCACCCCTATAGCCTCCTGGTGATTTTTTATATTTTTTAGGCGATGCCTGAAGCGCCGGTAGGCTCTCTTGAGAGGCCTTTTGGATATTTTGACGGCCCCAGCCGAATATAATTATCTATAATGGCTGCCGTGACTGAGGTTGTGACTGCTTGGCCCAGCTACCTGTGGTGCTCCTCTTGACGAAAGTCGCTGAAATTAAGGTTGACAAAAAATCTGGGCGGCATAGGGTAATATTCCACTACTCGGCAATGACTTGAAAATAAGCGTGTTTTGGAGGGACTCGAATCTAGGTCCACGGGCTCACCACGCCCGCACGCTGCCACTCGGCCACCGCCTCCCATCCCTCTTCCATCAGCCATCCCTGTACCATCTGTCACCTGAGAGGAAATAATTATTTGGTACTCGGTTTACTCGGTTTTCAAAAGTAATCAAAACCGAATTACTCGGTTTGCAGAAAGTACTCGGTTCCCACATCCCTTCTAGTTGGAGGGAGGATGGCTGGTGGCTGGTGCACGCCGGTCGCCGGGTGGCCGCCGGGTATTTTCTGTAATACTATTATAAGGCAAGCAGTCGGGTATAGAGTACGGATATGGGTACCAGTGCATCGTTGCCAGATTATCGTACTCAAGAGCCGCATATTTACCGGTTTCTGCCCCATAATTATTGCCAAGAAGCACCAATAATTAACCATTTTAAGGATAACCATATATGAATGCAGTTATTTGGGTGATGAAAGCCGTTTTTGGATTATAAATCATCAAACATAAGAGGCAGAGGACGACAATCTGGCAACGTTGGTACAGCCAGTTAAGTCACACACGATCGCTACCCGTCCCCACTTAATAGAGGCACACACTCTCGGCAGTGTCCCGGGTGTCTCGGCCTCCCGGGTAAGCATCGCGCTGATACTCACCCCGACACACCCTCTCAGTAATCGTCTCAACTTTGGTCCCGAGATCACCGCGCGCTGGCGGGTATTTGTTTCTAATGGATATCGGGTATATTCCCGGGTACTGGTCCCGGGTATCTCGGGTAGGCCAGGTCGGGTACCCGTATCCGCGATTACCCAAAAACTGGCCGGTATTTAAGGCGAGTCGTCTCCCTCCCCGCGCTGCACACTGGCTGCTGATTGGTCGGGCTGGTGCGCAGCACTCCTGCGCATACTCGGGAAAGCCTGTATATCTTGTGCCTTTTTGTTGAGATTAGGCTCCATTTCTTTGATGTTGAGGGCTTCTAGAATGGGGAGGCGTCGTTCATCGGGGCATCTCGCGATGATGTCTGTGTTTTCTTCCAGTATTTTTCTTGTAAGCACCGTGTTATGTTTCTGGAGTAGGTGTTGTCGTGGGGCTCCGGATGTCAGGTGAGAGCTCATGCGCCTGCTCAGTTTCATCGTTGTCATGCCGATATAGGTTAAGGGGAGGGTTTCGCAGATCCCTCCTTTACAAACAAACCTATAAACGACATGTGACTCCTGTGTGGGCAGCTTTTCTCCTTGAGGGGTTGTTTCTCATAATTAGGTGGCTATCACCTGACATCCGGAGCCCCACGACAACACCTACTCCAGAAACATAACACGGTGCAAACAAGAAAAATACAAGAAGAAAACACAGACATCATCGCGAGAGCTTAAATTTTAAACAGTAATGAAACATACAGCATATATTTTCCCTTGCAGGTAAACACAGTGTTCGTACGTGATAACGAACATTACACAGCTGACGACTTTCGGTGACCTTCAGCAGCATGGCTGGGATACTGGGCGTGCGCGGTCATATACTGGTAAAGGCGGCGACGAGACAAGGACGTCTCTTGATGCGAAGCATTACTTCAAATTGTCCGAAGCCCTACAACGTCCCTGATGGTCCCTGGGGATTGAATAGGTTAGTAGATTAGTATGGATGTTCTTTAAATTTGGCTATATACATCTGGGGATGAGTATTCATCGGCTTTTACACGTATATGAATATTACTTGATTTATACTCTTCTTCAAATACTCCCAGTGGTCACCAGCAACTGTACTAAAAATAAAGGCAGTTTCATCAGATCGCTGCCCGCGGTACATGCTCTATAAATTAAACAACAAATAGAGCACGTGCGTGTTTCTCGCGGCACCGCGCGTCATCAAATCCCCAACAAGAACAGGAACACTTAATAAGATTTTGTGCATCTTGCGAGATGGAATGGAAGAAAGTGAAAGATTGGACAACTGCTGAACTGAAGCATTATCTGGAGGCATGGACCATACAGACCTCTGGATACAATAAAGCTGCTCTTATTTCGATGGTGAAGAAGGTTGTCAGCAACTCAGGATTGACGAAGTAATGGAAGAAAGTGATAATTCAAGAGATGCAGTGATGAGAAGAACCCTAGAAGTATTTGGCAAATTAGACTTACTCCCTGACCCGTGTACATTATCATCTTGGGACTCAAACCTCGCCTCTGTACCTCACCTTGAATCACTCGCCTGCCTTATTTACTTGAATAAAAAGAGAAGCTAGACCGTGGATTGAAATATGAAAAAAGAGAGGTTAACAACTTTTCCTTGAAAATCACATAACTCATGTTGTAGTAGCATCATCCTTTCTTGTTCTATTCTTTCTCGAGTCCGTTGTGCAATCAGCCATGGAACAAATAAAGTGTGTCATAATAGAAACACTATAAATATTAGTAACATTTTGGCCAGAAAAATAGGTGCTGTGTCCTTTACAACAAGATGAAAGTGACAGACGGTAAAAGGAAGCTTTTCCCAGGGCAGCACGACTGGAGCTGGCGGCAGCGTACAGAGGCCTTGACCACTTGGGACTAAACGAAGGCACCAACAACCACCTCAGTGTGATGGCGCCTCGTGCGGACGGCAACGGAGAGGTGATGCTTGTCTTCCCGGAGGGCCTACACTGGCGTGAGGTGAGCCCCCAGGTTACAGGGTCGTCAGGTATGTAGCCATCGTGATCACGCAAGGAAATCCACGTTTTTTTTTGTTTGTTTTTTTAAGCTAAGGAGACAGCTCAAGGACGCAAAGAAAAAAAAAAAAAAGCCCGCTACTCACTGCTCCTGAATAAAGGTCAAAGGAGTGTCCAAAAAGAGAGGTCAATTTCGGGAGGAGAGGTGTCCTGATACCCTCCTCCTGAAAGAGTTCAAGTCGTAGGCAGGAGGAAATACAGATGAAGGAAGATTGTTCCAGAGTTTACCAGCGTGAGGGATGAAAGAGTGAAGATGCTGGTTGACTGTTGCATAAGGTGTTTGGACAGTATAGGGATGAGCATGAGTAGAAAGTCGTGTGCAGCGGGGCCGCGGGAGGGGGGGAGGCATGCAGTTAGCAATTTCAGAAGAGCAGTCAGCATGAAAATATCGATAGAAGATAGAAAGAGAGGCAACATAGCGGCGGAATTTGAGAGGTAGAAGACTATCAGTATGAGGAGGAGAGCTGATGAGACGAAGAGCCTTTGACTCCACTCTGTCAAAGAGAGTTGTGTGAGTGGACCCCCCCCCCCCCCCCCACACACACACACACACATGAGATGCATACTCCATACGAGGGCGGACAAGGCTCCTGTAAATAAATGCAAAACACTGCTACTGACCGACTGACACTGCCCTTCCCGAAATGAAAAAAAAACTCCTGGTTTACAGAATATTATTGTATCATACCAGTGCATAGCGGTCTTTTTTTCTTCTTTATTTTTGCCTTCAGCCTTTCAGCCTTGCTGTATAAAGAAAAAAATAATTCAATAGACATGCCTTACTGCATTTTTTCTACATATCAGAGTCGTCCTGTATATGTATGTATTTATGTATGTATGTATGAACGTATCTCTCTCTCTCTCTCTCTCTCTCTCTCTCTCTCTCTCTCTCTCTCTCTCTCTCTCTCTCTCTCTCTCTCTCTCTCTCTCTCTCTCTCTCTCTCTCTATATATATATATATATATATATATATATATATATATATATATATATATATATGTGTGTGTGTGTGTGTGTGTGTGTGTGTGTGTGTGTGTGTTCTTACTAAATCAGCTTCAAGGCTGGGCGTTCTGTACCGTCTCCGCCAGTTCTTCTCCCCCGCACAGATGCTTTCCATTTATAGAGGCCCTGTACGCCCTCGTATGGAGTATGCATCTCACATGTGGGCGGGCTCCACTCGCACAGCTCTCCTAGACAGAGTGGAGTCTAAGGCTCTTGTCTCATCAGCTCTCCTCCTCTTACTGATAGTCTTCTACCTTTTTTATTCCGCCGTCATGTTGCCTCTCTTTCTATCTTCTGTCGATATTTTCATGCTGACTGCTCTTCTGAACTTGCTAGCTGCATGCCTCCCTCCCTCCCGCGGCCCCGCTGCACGCGACTTTCTACTCTAGCTCATCCCTAGACATGTTCAAACCCCTTATGCAAGAGTTAACCAGCATCTTCACTCTTTCATCCCTAAGGTTCACTGGTAAACTCTGGAACAGCCTTTCTCCGTCTGCATTTCCTCTTGCCTATGACTTGACCTCAAGAAGAGTGTATCAAGACACCTCTCCACCTAAAATTGACCTCTCTTTTGGCCACTTTTTTTTTTTTTTTTTTTTTTTGTCTTGTGGGAGCGGTGACTCGCGGGCTTTTTTTTCTACACTTTTTTTGCCCTTGAGCCGTCTCCTTTTTTGTAAAAAAGTAGAGAGATATATATATATATATATATATATATATATATATATATATATATATATATATATATATATATATATATATATATATATATATATATATATATATATATATATATATATATATATATATATATATATATATATATATATAAACACACACACACACACACACACAGTCACAGTCACACACACACACACACACACACTCTCTCTCACATATTCTAGGTGACTGCGAGCAACCTGGTTGGGTTGGACAGGGAGGCGAAGACAGTGGAAGGAGAAGGGGCGCCTGAAACCACCGCCTCATGCATCCACCTCTCCATCCACAAGAAGCGACCCGGGACCCCGGTTGTCATGCACACCCATCAGCCGTACATCACAGCTCTTGGTGAGTGGCGCCATTCTGTGCACTTGATCCTCCTTCAATGATACAAAAAAAGATTCGTTCTCTACCAATCATCGGCACGGTGGTCTGTTTTTCAGCGAGCCTTGAAGACTTTGAGCTACGACTGGTGCATCAAAACTCTCTATTATTCTGGAACAGGGTGGCTTATGACCACAACTATCAGGGATTGGCGTTTTCTTTCGAGGAAGGAGAGCGAATGGCTAAAATACTAGGTAAACAGATGTAAATGTTTCGTCTTGCTTTTAAGTTTCTATGGTTGTGATTTTAAATATGCAAAATGTGGTAAGATTAATATTATATGAATGTTGTTTTTTTCGATTTTAAAATTTGCTGAGCATAGTTAACACATGTATCTCCAGTGCACTGTGACAATTATCCTCGCAGGGGACAAGGATATTCTATTGTTGGCTAACCACGGCGTGCTTACCGTGGCTCCCACCATCTCTATGGCCTTCGATAATCTCTACTACCTGGAGCGAGCCGCCATGGTACAGGTGAGACGTGACGTTTTTCCGAATGTACATATAAAGAATTAAGTTTGCATTAGTTGTGGACACAGATCATAGTTAATTTGAATATATAAAAGCGTATTTTTTTTCAGATGTTAACCATGGCGACTCAGCGCAAACTGAGGGAGGTGCCCGAAGAGGTTGTCAGCGCAATGCATCCACAATATATGCAGCGGGCACAACATTACGCAGACATCCACTTCTATGCCATATACAGGCTGCTTCAGAAATGGCAACCGGATTTCGAGACGTAGGCAAGCAGCAGATTCGATAAAATTATACCGAATCGTGGTGCTCACCATCCAAATACCGAATTAATTCATATATATATATATATATATATATATATATATATATATATATATATATATATATATATGTATATACATGGAGAGAGAGAGAGAGAGAGAGAGAGAGAGATATATATATATATATATATATATATATATATATATATATATATATATATATATATATATATATATATATATATATATATATATTTATCTGTATTTCTCCTGCCTACGACTTGAACTCTTTCAAGAGGAGGGTATCAGGACACCTCTCCTCCTGAAACTGACTTATCTTTCGGCCACCTCTTTGGATTCTTTTGGGAGCAGAGTAGCAGGCTTTTTTTTATTAATGTTTACTTTTTGTGCCCTTGAGCTGTCTCAAAAAAAAAAATATATATATATATATATATATATATATATATATATATATATATATATATATATATATATATATATATATATATATATATATATATATATATATATATATATATATATATATATATATATATATATATATATATATATATATATATATATATATATATATATATATATATATATATATATATATATATATATATATATATATATATATATATATATATATATATATATATTATTACCTTGAAATAGAAAAACGGTTTGCAGTGTAATCACAGAAAACCAAGCTTTAAAAACTGTAAAAATATATTTATGTCAGTTCATCCAGGTTCCCTTGGCACAGATTGATAAAAATCGCATGCATTATCTAGTACTAAGTTTGCTCAACACACCGGACGAGGCGCCTCTAAACACAGCAAAGGTGATGGTGATGATGATGATGATGATGGTGAAGATGATGATGATGGTGATGGTGATGATGTTGTTGTTGTAATAGTAGTAGCATGGTAGCAGTTGTAGCTTTAAAGAAGTACTCAGAGACAGCGAGTCCTGACACCAGCCGATACAGTCGGTCTGTCGGCACCCTGCTACGGGCTATCACAGGCAAAGGCCCGAGCTCCTCCCTATTGGAAGGGAGTAAATCTTTAACAACAACATAAAGAAGTACCGATTGTAGTAGTAGTAGTAGTAGTATAGTAGTAGTAGTAGTAGTATAGTAGTAGTAGTAGTAGTAATAGTAGTAGTAGTAGTAATAGTAGTAGTAGTAGTAGTAGCAGTAGTATTAATAACTGTAGTAGTAGTAGTAGTAGTAGTAATAGAAGTAGTACTGGTAGCTGGTTGATAGTCGTATCAACCATAAGCTCTGTTCGCTTAAGAAAAATATGTTTAATAAGGTTTGTAATACTAAATAAAGATGGTTGTCGGCCACAGTCATTGGCGGGGTGGGGTCAATGAATTGTTTTGTGAAAGGATATGAGAAAAGATACCCTTCACAACGCAACTCTAATGGATGGAGGCCCGTAGTAGCAGTAGTAGCAGTAGTAGTAGTAGTAGTAGTAGTAGTAGGAACAGCAGCAACGGAGAAGAGAGAGAGAGAGAGAGAGAGAGAGAGAGAGAGAGAGAGAGAGAGAGAGAGAGAGAGAGAGAGAGAGAGAGAGAGAGAGAGAGAGAGAGAGAGAGAGAGAGTGTGTGTGTGTGTGTGTGTGCAATCAATGTTCCTTCAACACATTTTAAACTTTCTCAAGCCTTTCCCGAACTCGCATATTTTCAAAAATATTACTACTTTGTAGCCTTTCTGCCTCCCACCTTCCCTCTCTTTCTCCGTTCCCTTCTCTGCCTTTCTCCTCCTACCCTGCCATCCTCCTTCTCTCTCTCCCCTTCCCTTCCCTCTATCCTCCATCTCCTTCTCCTCTACATCCCCTCCTCCGAGCCTCTATCACTTTTACCTACCCTCCCACTCTCCTCCCCTCTTTCCCTTGCTTCCTCCCTCTCTCCTTTCTTCCTCTATTGGCCTCTCCTCTTATAAGGCTGCTCTCTTTTCTTCTTTCTTCTTCATAAACCTTCTGAAATTCACTTCTCAATCTTCTTTCTCCTCCTCCTCCTCCTCCTCGGCAGCAAAAGGCAAAATTTTGCTGAATATCACGGTGGCCAAGACTTGTCAAATGTTTGGGAGATAATAGTTTCGGATAACCATCGCGGGTTTACGAAGAATCCCTTCTGATTAACAAACACCCCTCCTGGACTTTCTATCTTATACACACGAAAAACGGGATGTAGACAAATTATTGGTCTCGTAAGGCATCAACACGTCCATTTAACCTCCCATAATGCCCCTCACGAAGGATTCCCATCACAAATGCCATAGTAAGCTGGTACAGGAAACTGCCAGCGCAAGTTTGTGGGGTCTGTAGTGACAATATATTTACGTGTCATATTTTCATTAGCATCACAACAAGGAAGGCTTAATTCCATGCGTACAAAGGTTATTCTTGACACTACACAACACACACACTCTTTTCACTCTCTCTTTCGGCCACTGCTCTGAACGGGTTTTTTATAGGAGCAGTGAGTAGCGGTCTGTTTTTCGTTATTGTTTGCTTTTTTTTTGCCCTTGAGCTGTTTCCTTTGCCATAAAAAAAAACAAGCACAAACACACACAAAAAAATATACGCCTAAAAATACATAAAACACAAAGCAATGAGACAAAACTATCTAAACACCTGGAAATACGGAAAAAAGCACAAGATAAGATTAGATAAAACTAAAAACAATACAAGGCCGTGTCATTAAGCTGTTGGGTAAAACTATATAATAAAAAAAAAATTGAAGTGCAACCGGGTATGAGTTAAGTACGCGGTAAGTAGGAAGGGATGCGGCAGATTCCTCTTCGCAGCTCCAATCACTGACCGACTAAACAGTACGCCACAGATATGAACTTCAACGGGAGGCCACTAACATAACACCTTACAGAAAATTATGCTGGTGCGATGCTTATGAGTGTGAAGTCCTGCAAGCTTCATCAACTCCCAAACTTCGAAGCATTTATATTCCCTTCCGTCTCTCGCAAAATATTTACTCCTGCTGGAGGAAGGAACAGAACCAAATTATGCTCCTCTGTGAGTTATGAATGTGAGGCTTAGTAAACTTTCTCTCATTTAATCCATTAAAAACTTGAACACTTGCCTCTCACAACATACATAACGCCGGAGGGAGGGGCGGGAGAAGAGTACGAGGGCGTGAAGAAGATTGAGAATGTGCAGAAGCGAGTCAGCCTACACGAGTCAGCCCCTTCGTTAGCAACCCTAAATAATCTTGTGCTCACTCGGAATTAGTTTTCAGGAGAGCGCGCACACACACACACACACACACACACACACACACACACACACACACACATATCTATCCTTTCTTCCATGTCCTTCCTCTCCTATCTTTTTCTCCTTAGTTTCTTTCCTCTCCTGTTCCAGCCTCTCCGCCTTGTCTTCCCTCCCTGCCTCACCTTCTCCCGGTATGATTTTCTTCTTGCCTTATTATGATTCACATATACACACATACGTCCTTCTAACCATCAACGTGCTCTTTGACTCTCCTTGAACCCTACACCACAGAATTAGGCGCGCAGTTCCACATACCGCGCGTCATGCAAGCGGCCGCTGACTTGGGGCCAAAGTGCTGCCTCTCTAATTATAACCCTCCTTCATCACCTTTGCTTTCTGTCATGTCCTTCCTCTTCCACATTTACTTTCCTTATTTCCTTCCTTCCTATCTTCCTTTCTTCCATCCTCCTTTTGTATTTTTTATATTTCCTTTCTTACTTTCTTCGTTTTATCCAATCTTCCTTTCATCCTATCTTCCTTTCATCTTTTCCTTTCTTCCGATCTTCCTTTCTTCCAATAATCCTTCCCTCCTTTCTTCTTTCTTTCTTGCGTTCGTGTGTTCGTTCGTTCGTTCCTTCCTTTCTTCCTCCCTCCCTTCTTTCTCTCAATTCTTCCTTCCTTCCTTCCTTTCCTTCCCCCTCCCTTTTCTCTCCTTCCCCTAGACTCCAGTGGGTAACCGGTCTGCACTTTCCCCCTCCTATCCTGTCCTATCACAAGCTCTTTATGATACTAAAAATATAAAACACGAAACTATGCTTATAATGTTTAACTGGGATTGTTTCTCTCTTCGTTGCAGTACTAAGGCGTAAGAATAGAGGATGAGCATGTTATGAGACTATACTTCTACATATATTCTCTCCTTGTGTACCTAATTAATACGTGTCCCAAGGAACTGTCAGGCCCGGCCACTAGAAAGAAATATATATTGAAAGGCAGTCTCGGTACAGGTAGTAAGCATGATTGAATTTCGTAATATTTGTGCCCATACTATTACTTTTTCCCTAACCCTTATTGTTCTCTATTCTTATACCCATCCGCCTCCAAATTCTTTCATCCATTTCCTCCTCCTCTCCTCCTACTTCTCTTATTTTCCTCTCCTTTATAATAGTTTCCCTCTTCCTCCCACTTTGTTCTTATATACATCCTTCTCAAGTCCTTCCTCCGTTTCCTCCTCCTCCTGTTTTCCTCTCTTATACTCTCCCTCTTCCTCCCCCTCTTTCCCTTCAACTTCATCAGCAAAGGATCTATGAGCTAAGAAACTAATCATCCACCCGATCATTTTCTTTCTTTTCTGTCACCCACTCTTTTTTTTTTTCATTTAATTCCACCCTTCTTCCAAATTTAACTCTCCTCCACCTCCACCATCCCATATCTTCCCCACTTCCGCCACCGTCTCTCTAATTCCACTTCTTTGTTTCCTCCACTTCCCGGCCATTACCGCTCCACACTCTCTTTTATTCACCCATTTCCCATCTTTTTTTTTTTACCTCCCCAACACTCTCCTAGAATATACTCCTCCCCTTCCCTCTTCCGTCAGCCCTCCTTACTACGCGCCTCCCCTCACTCCATTCCTCATTTTTCCTCATTACTCTCTCTCTCTCTCTCTCTCTCTCTCTCTCTCTCTCTCTCTCTCTCTCTCTCTCTCTCTCTCTCTCTCTCTCTCTCTCTCCGTTTTTTACATCCATAACTTTCCTTCTACACCTTTTCCTCGCCTCCCTTCTCCTTCATTCCCTTCCCCTTCCCCTCCTCCTCCCTTCCCCTTCCCTCTTTCTCTTATCTTCCCCTTCCCTCCTTCTCATCCCTTCCTCTCCCCCTTTCTTCTTTCTTCCCCTTTATTCCCCTTCCCCTCTTCTCTCTTCCCCTTCGGACCTCTTAACCCTAGACAGCAAAACAGATTTCACTTCTTCAGTCTTTCGCCTCTCCATTAATTTTCCTGTCCATAGAGTGTTGGGGAAAGGGAGGGAGAGGGAGGGAACGGAAGGAAGATAAAAGAGAGGGAGGGTGAGAGGAAAGGAAGAGAGGGAGAACGGGAGGGAGATAAAGGAGAGGGAGAAGAAGAGGACTAGGGATACTACGGGAGGGAGATAAAGGAGAGGGACGGTGAGGCGTAAGGAAGGGACAGATAGCAGTTGGGGTAGGGAGACGTAAAGGAGGGAGTGCAAGAGAGATAAGGGGTGGGGGGAGAGGTAGGGAAGTGATTATATGAGGCGTAAATACCGACACACACACACACACACACACACACACACACACACACACACACACACACACACACACACACACACACACACAAAATCAAACAAACAGCAAGAAGAAGAAGAAGAAGAAGAAGAAGAAGAAGAAAAAGAAGAAATAAAGAAGAAGAAGAAGAAGAAGAAGGCGAAATAAAGAAGAAGAAGAAGAAGAAATAAAGAAGAAGACGAAATAAAGAAAGACAAGAAAACAGAACAAGAACAAAAAGAACTAGAACAAAAACAAGAAGAACTAGAACAAAAGCAAGAACTAGAACAGA
>NC_066536.1:4893015-4903015 GCF_024679095.1 Eriocheir sinensis
AAGAAAAATATAGTTCAGGGTCCACGCTACACGAGAGACCAATCCTCCTTTACAAGATAGTTTTACTCGAGACCTTTACTGGATAACTGCTCTTGACAAACTATTATTTCCTTGGAGTTAAAGCAATTGCTCTCTCTCTCTCTCTCTCTCTCTCTCTCCAATGAATCAATCTATCTATCAATCAATCTATCTATCTCTCCCTTCATGACTTTTTCTCAGGTTGAAAATTACGCTGAAAAAGTGGAAAATTAAAATCCAATCTTTCTGTCTATTTATAAATCTATCTATCAATCTATCTATATATCCGTCTACCTATCCATTGATATATCTGCCCCTTCATAGCCTTTTTTTTTTTTCCCCTCCGAGTGATATATACGCTAAAAACGTGGAAAATGAAAATCCAATCTTTCCTCCCGTTTTCACATTCATCAAACAGCGGAAAATTTATATATCGTTAAAAAAAATAGTACTCCATCACGACCTCCTGATTTCCCCGAGTTCCCGCGACGAGGAGGACTTAGAGCGAATAAAAATAAAGTTAACCGAGATTCGTTTTAGATCGTTTCCATTCAAGCGTGTTTTGAGGAAATGGAAATCCACATCATGTAGTTACACTGTGTCCGTCCCAATGCTGTGAGAGAGAGAGAGAGAGAGAGAGAGAGAGAGAGAGAGAGAGAGAGAGAGAGAGAGAGAGAGAGAGAGAGAGAGAGAGAGAGAGAGAGAGACACACACACACACACACACACACACACACACACACACACACACACACACACACAGATTAAAAGAGACAGACAGACAGACAGACACACACACACACACACACACACACACACACACACACACACACACACACACACACACACACACACAAACACATACAGATTAAAAGACACAAACAGACAGACAGACAGAAAGACAGACAGACAGAGCGAGAGAGACAAACAGAGCGACAGGCAGACAGGCAGAGTGAAAGACAGACAGACAGACAGACAGACAGACAGAGAGCATAATCACTTTTTCTATCCCTTAATTGAGAAACACCTCCAAGGTTTCTAACACATATCAATCTATTCAGCTCATTAGACCATCTGCTTTTTCCAACACATTGTTTGTTTTGCTAGGCCTGAATTTCCTTTCACCTAATATTGTGCTCCTATTGACCAGTCTTTTTTAGTGTTTGTACATGAAGGCGATGTTTTTTTTTTCTCGCTTTCTTTATATGAAGATTTTTATTGCAAACGCTTTCAAGTCGATATTGCGTTCACCAGTAAACCCGCTACAAGCTCGTGATTTTTTTTTCTCTCTTTTTTGTTCTCTATAAGCATTTTCCTTTTAGATTTTCTTCGTTTTTTTTTTCTCCCAACACTTATTTTCTCTCTAACTTCACTGACACACCTCCTTCAGGCTTATTTTTCTTTCTTCAGCGCCTCTTCGGCCACAACTGCGTCTGCACACTTTTTCTGGCTTCTTAAACTTCCTCTAAGAAACATTTTAAGGGTCTCTTATCAGTATTACCTCTAAACACTTTTCCAAACATTTTTCATTTTCTAAACAAGTTTTCCAGAAACCCATTTTTCTTGCTACGGTTCTTTTTTTTTTTTTTTTCAATTTCTTCATCCTCCGACACCATTTTGAGGCAATTTCACCTCCACTAAACAGAATTCTTCAGTACGACCTCTTCCTTCCAAGCATCTTTTTCACTCTCTTATTTTTTTTAAGTGCTTCATTTGGTACTTCTGTTAACACATGATATTTTTCTACTCATATTCCTCTTCAGACCTCTTTCTAAACTTTCCTGGAACTCATTTTTTACACTCATTTCTCTTTCCGGTATTTCTTGTAGTTCAACACTATCATCTTTTCACTCTCATTTATCTTTGAAGAATTTTTTTAGTACTCGTATAAGGCCACATTATTTTCCTTTTCCCTACAACATCCCCTGAACATTCTCGGGGTTCCCTTTCATGAAGGTATAACTTTATGGTATCAATTTGCGGGCCGAGGAGGAGCTGGTGGGTCGCCTCACGGAAAAAAGATGTAACGGAAGATTTATGGGGTCTAAGAAATAATAAATAAAAAAATCGGACGGAAAAAAATGGAACACACACCAGAACTTTAATCTCCTCCTCCTCCTCCTCCTCCTCCTCCTCCTCCTCCTTCTCTTCCTCCTCCACAGGAATTAGTAGTGATGTCATTAAGTTTGCAGATGATACCAAGATCGGTAGAGTAATTGAGTCGGATCAGGACGCTAGTATTCTCCAGGATGAACTAAACAGATTGTATGACTGGGCGGATAAATGGCAGATGGAGTTCAATGTAGGGAAGTGCAGTATTCTGAGTGTAGGTAGGAACAACCCCTCTCATAACTATTGCTTAAATGACACTCTCATAAGCAGGTCTGAGTGCGAGAGAGATTTAGGGGTCTTAGTGAGCTCTGATCTCCGCCCAAGGGCACAATGCATTCAAGCTAGAAATCGAGCAAATAGGGTACTGGGATTTATTTCAAGAAGCGTAAGCAACAGAAGCGCCGAAGTCTTCCTCAAACTATATTTAGCATTAGTTAGACCTCATCTTGACTATGCGGTTCAGTTCTAGTCACCTTACTATAGAATGGATATCAAAATGTTAGAATCAGTGCAGAGGAGGATGACTAAGATGATTCAGGGGTTGAGAAACTTGCCATACGAGGAAAGACTCAAACAGTTAAACTTGCATTCTCTAGAAAGGCGAAGGGTGCGTGGAGACATGATAGAGGTTTATAAATGGATGAAGGGCTTTAATAAGGGGGATATTCATAAGGTTTTGTTGGTAAGAGAACCGGGTAGGACACGAAGTAATGGGTTTAAACTGGATAAATTCAGATTCAACAGGGACATAGGCAAAAATTGGTTTACTAACAGGGTTGTGGATGAGTGGAAAAGGCTTGGTAGTCATGTGGTGAGTGCCAATACAATTATCACATTCAAAAATAGATTAGATAAATTCATGGACAGCGATATTAGGTGGGGTTAGATACACGGGAGCTTAGGTTCAAAGAAGTTGCCATGTACAAGCCTACCAGCCTCTTGCAGACTCCTACGTTCTTAAGTTCTTATGTTCCTCCTCCTCCTCCTCCTCCTCCTCCTCCTCCTCCTCTTTCTTTTTCTATGCACCCCTTCCCTCGTCTTCCTTCACCGTCGTTTCCTCTACTTCCTCCTACTTTTCACACTTACTTTATTCTTTTCTCCCTTTTACATCCTTTACTCCTCCTTCCATTTCCCCCCCTCCCACTATCCTTCACCTTCCCTTCATTTAATTTCTTTGTTTCCCCTCATCGTCTTTCCTCTCCTCCGCTCCTCAAGTTCCCTCTCTCCTTCCTCTTTTCCCCTTTACTTCCTTTCCTTTCCTCTCCTCATCAGTTTCTCTCTCCTCCTCTTCTCCTTTCCATTTTTACTTCCTCTCTTTCCCCTTACTTTCTTTCTCTCCCTTTCCTTCATCCTCCTCAATCCTTCTTTTCATTTCATATCTTCACTCCTCTTTTCATGTTCTCTCTTTCTTACACTTTTCCCATCATTCTTTTCCTCTCCTCTCCTTCCTTCCCAACCTTGACTACCTCTCCTCTATTTCCTCTTTCTCTCAAGCTCAAATTCCTTCCTTCCTTCTCTTTTTCTATACTCCCCCTCTTTCTCCTCCCTCTCTGCTCCACTTCTCATCTTCCTCCCAACACCCTCTTCCTCGTTCCTCTCTTCCTCTTGAGTCTTCTTCTATACATCCTCTTCCTCTTCCCCTCTCCCCTCTTTTTTTTCTCTCCCCAAGATTCTCCTTTTTCAACTCCCTTCCTCCTTTTTCCCTACCAACTTGCACTTACACTTCATCATTATCTCCCCACCTTATTTTTCCTCTTCATCCGTTTTTACCTTCCTCCTCCTCCCCTGCTTCCATTCTCTCTACTTTATGTATTTCTTCTGTGACATTACTTTCACTCTTTCCTTTACTCCCCACCACCTTCCTTGTCTATCCTTCTCCCCCTCTTAGTTGACCCACCTCTCTCCCCTACCCTCCTTTATCTTCTCCTCTTCCTGTCCTTCCCTCACACCTTTCTCCCAGACCCTCCTTCACCTTCCTTCCCCTTCTGGCTTTTTCCTACCTCCCTTAATCTCCTCGTCCATCTTGCTCCAGGTAAGACTAATGAAGGTGAAGTAAGGAGTCCCTTGGTAGACATAGTGACTAAGGCGGGAGGAACAGAAGAAGGGAACTCATTAGGATTATCTATACGTCCACTCGTAGGCAGACCCTTCAGAAGCTCATTTCCAGCCTCTCCTCAGCCTTTTGTAGCTATTTCTTAATCCCCGACACGTTATTTCAAAGCCATTCTTCTCCCATAACCAGGATTCTTCAATGCGATCTTTACTTTTCGTTATTTTCAACTCATTTCCTTGTTTGTCAAATTCTGAGTGCCCTTTAGCTTTTTTTTACAACTCATTAACTTGTTTGTTCAATTTTGTGAAGCTTTTTTTTTTTCCATCCCCGACGCGTTATTTCAAAGAGATTTTTCCTCATAACAAGAATTTTTCACTGTGCTCTTAACCGACCTTTACTTTCTTAACTCATTTGCTTGTTTCTTCAATTTCGTATAGCTTTTTTTTATTTCATCTCCAGACATGTTATTTCAAAGCGATTTTTCTTTCATTAACAGAATTGTTCAATGCTCCCTTTGAGTTCCGCACATTTTTTTTTCCTTTATTTCTCAACCTTTACATATTTATTCAGTCTTCTGTAGCTATTTATTTACCTTCCCTCATGTTTTTTCAAAGCGATTCTTTAATAAGCAGAACTTTTCAATACAGTTTTCCTTCCATACATATTTTTTTTTACCCTGTTTTTTTCTACATAGTCAAATAGTTATTCAGACTTTTGTAGCTGCTTCCTCACCCTTCGTCACATTATTTCAAAGCATTTCTTCTCCCTCAAATTTTTTTTATTGTGTTCTCTTCTTGACCCACGACTTTTGCTATATTATTTTACTCGTTTACTCATTAACATGTCTTTATACAATAATATATTTCCTTATTAACTCGCGTACTTACCCAATCATTTATTCATTACTTATTTATTTTTTTTACAGCACGGGAGGCAGATAAAAGGGAAAAAAAAGTCCGCTGGGTGCTGCTCCAACAGAAGAAAAAGAATGAGAACCCAAAGGAGGTCAATTTCGGAAGGAGGCGTCTTGATGTTCATTCATGCTTCATAATGAAAATCTATTCAGACAAATTACTGGCCTATCAATTTCTCGACTCACACATGTTAGTTTATTTATGATTCATTTTTACTTTTAACTTGATGATTATCTCTGCCTTCGGGAAAATTTATGCAGTCACCACAACGATCTCCTGCCTTCGGGAAAATTTATGCAGTCACCACAACGATCTCCTGCCTTTGGGAAAATTTATGCAGTCACCACAACGATCTCCTGCCTTCGGGAAAATTTATGCAGTCACCACAACGATCTCCTGCCTTCGGGAAAATTTAAGCAGTCACCACAACGATCTCCTGCCTTCGGGAAAATTTATGCAGTCACCACAACGATCTCCTGCCTTCGGGAAAATTTAAGCAGTCACCACAACGATCTCCTGCCTTCGGGAAAATTTACGCAGTCACCACAACGATCTCCTGCCTTTGGGAAAATTTATGCAGTCACCACAACGATCTCCTGCCTTCGGGAAAATTTACGCAGTCACCACAACGATCTTCCATCATCAGTTTGGTAGATGTTTCTTTTTAGTATTACTTTCGTTTTCTATATTTTCTTTCTCGTCAAAGAATTCAAATCAAAAGACCAAAAGAGCAAAAAAAGTAATTACATTTTTTTTAGTTTCATTTTTTCTTATTCTTTTTTACGCCAGCGAGATCGAACCAAACATCAAAGAAGACGAGAAAACAATAACCTTCAACGACCATGTTTTTTTCTGTAATCTTTTTCTATATTTTTTCATCCCTTTTCTCTCAAGTAAAAACAAAACACGATAAAAAAAAATTGTCAGCACGCCCTTTGAAGACGAGTCGTGCCTTTTTTGGTGTTTAATAATTTCCTTTATTTTTTCCCTTTCCCCTAAAGTAAAAAAAAAAAAATCCATGAAAACAAAAAGCAATCTGTATGCGTGCCTCTTCTGAAAATAGGTCAGCCGAATTTGGGTTTTTACCACGAATAACAGCAAATTAGGACCAATTACGAGGCAGACAGTTGTTCAGGATTCACTCATTCTCTATTCTGTTGAAGTAGGACATGCATACATATTGAGTTCCATTATTATTATTATTATTTTTGTGCAGGGTCCCCACTTCCCATTTTTATGCTAATAGTGTTTATAATATCCTTTTTATCATCTTCTTGTTTTCATTTCATTTCATATTTCGTTTCTTATTTCCTCTTTTCACCTCTTTTTTTCGTTATTCCTATTTTCCTGTTTTCTTTTGTTTTGTTTTCCTCGCCTCACCTCGTTACTAAGTTACCCAGTTTTTTTTTCCTCTCTGCCTTCATTAACTTCCTAAATTACTTCATTAACTTTAAAGGTTTCTGATTCTATAATTACATACATTGCTTCACTCCTTCCTTGCTTCCTTCCTCTCTTTATTCTCTATGCTCTTTTTCGTTCGTTCATTCCCTGTTTAATTTCTTCCTATTGTCATTTATTACATCCTTGCTTCCTTACTTTATTTCAGTCTTACTTTATTGTCTTGTTTATTATCATATCATTACTTCCCTCCTTCCTTTCCTCCCTTCCTTCTTTTTGTCCTCTCTTTCTTTATTCCTTCCTTCCTTCCTTCCTTCCTTCCTTCCTCCCTGGTTTACGTTTCCATCGCTCCTCCTCTTCCTCGTACTCCTCCTCGTTCCTAGCTTCCTTATCCTTCCTATTTCATATTTCCCCCTTTCCCGCCTTCCCACGCCCCATACCTATTTCACCCTACCTCCTCCTTTCCTTCCTTCTTTCTTTTCTTCATTCCTTCCATTTTTTCCTTTCTTCCCTACCTCCTTCGTTCTCCCGTTCCTTCCTTCCCTCCTTCCTTCTTTCTTCTGGTCATTCATTACTTTTCCTTCTTTCGCTCCTTCGTTCCTTCCTTCCATCCGTCCTTCTTTCCTTCCTTTCCTCCTATTGTGATTTCTTCAAGGCTTCCTTTTTATCAGAAAATGCTTATTAAATCAATGTTTTCACTCCCGCGTACTTTATGAATATGAAAATTTCTAAAAATGTGGAAAATTCAAATAATGTACGAGTTTTAGTTCGAAAAATGCTCTCTCTCTCTCTCTCTCTCTCTCTCTCTCTCTCTCTCTCTCTCTCTCTCTCTCTCTCTCTCTCTCTCTCTCTCTCTCTCTCTCTCTCTCTCTCTCTCTCTCTCTCTCTCTCTCTCTCTCTCTCTCTCTCTCTCTCTCTCTCTCTCTCTCTCTCTCTCTCTCTCTCTCTCTCTCTCTCTCTCTCTAGCAATTTTTCACTTATTTTCTTCCTGTTTTCGTAATCATTTTGGGATCTTGTATATTATTTTCCTTTCTTCACTCTTGATTTCATTCTTGTTTTCGATTATTCCGTCGTTTCTCTCTCTCTCTCTCTCTCTCTCTCTCTCTCTCTCTCTCTCTCTCTCTCTCTCTCTCTCTCTCTCTCTCTCTCTCTCTCTCTCTCTCTCTCTCTCTCTCTCTCTCTCTCTCTCTCTCTCTCTCTCTCTCTATGATGCGCCTAAGCTCCCTTACTTTATGAATCCCGAGTACTCCCAAACTTTAGATTAATTAAGATTGCGCCAGGACTAAGTTAGGACCCATTTCATCAGCCTATCCATCCTCACCGCTCCTTCCTCTTCTCTCCTCTCTTTCTCCCCTACCATTTCATACTCGCCTCCTGTTCCTCCCTTCTCTTCTCCCTCTCTTCTCTCCCTTTCCACACTTGCGATCTCCTTCTCTTCATGTTAAAGTACTTATCCCCCTTTCTCCCCTTTTCTTTCCTTCCTTCCTTCTTGCTCCTTCTACACTCATTCTCTCTCTTCCCCTTTTCCACTTCCTCTCCTTCTCAGTTCCTTTTCCTTCTATTCGCATTTTTCATCTCCTGTAGCTCTCCTGTTTCCCCGTCTCCCCTCAATCACCTCTCCCTGTTCTCATTCTCTCTCCTTTCCTCTACTCAGCTAGCTAGTCTCATCCCCCCTCCTCCTACCACCCCCCCTCTCCTTTCCACTCTCCCATTCGTTTCCTCTTATTTTTTGGTTTCCTTTCCCGTTTAAAATTTTCTCCCTCTTCCTCTTACGTCGCTCTTTCTACCCCAATTTCTTTTTTTTTCTCCTCCTCCCACTATCCCCTCTTCAGTATTTTCTTTTCTCCTCCCCCATCTCCATAATATAATTTATCTTCCCCTCCTCCTCCTCCTCCTCCTCCTCCTCCTCTTTGGTCTCTCCATAACCCGTTCTTTTCATATTACAGTGTGCCCCCGAATTTAAGATCCTCCTGCCGCATTTATAAGAGAGTAGGTCTGGTATAAACGAAGTGGCCGCTGTTGTTGATGGTAATACTGTTTTATTACTATCATCATCATCATCGTTAGTAGCTGTAGTATTAATAGTAGTAGTAGTAGTAGTAGTAGTAGTAGTAGTAGTAGTAGTAGTAGTAGTAGTGGTATTAGTTGTTGTAGTAGTGATATTAGTTGTAGTAGTAGTAGTAGACTCTCTCTCTCTCTCTCTCTCTCTCTCTCTCTCTCTCTCTCTCTCTCTCTCTCTCTCTCTCTCTCTCTCTCTCTCTCTCTCTCTCTCTCTCTCTCTCTCTCTCTCTCTCTCTCTTCATCAATGACAGATGATACGTGCTTCACTTAACATCCCTCCCCTTCAACACCACGCAGCTACTACACATTTATTTCTATCCTTCCCTCCTAGGTCACCTCCTGTCATCCGACCCATCAGCGCCCGTAGCGATGGAGGGAGGGGGCGGGGACTCTGGGTCAGTTTGGTGTAAGGAAACTAAAAGGCTTTAACAACACAATGATTTGCACCCTCGAGCAATCCCTTCATTGGGCCTATTTTTCAAACTAGATAGATAGATAGATAGATAAATAGATAGATAGATATAGATATAGATATAGATAAAGACAGAGATAGATAGATATAGATTAGATAGATATGGATATATAGAGATATAATGTGTGTGTGTATATATATATATATATATATATATATATATATATATATATATATATATATATATATATATATTATTTTATGTTATTTTATTTTATATTATTTTTTTTTATTATATTAAAAGAGATTACAGGTAAAACAAAGAAATGAAAAAGGCTTCCTGTGTTTGGAAATGATGGTGCACTACCAACATCTGACATAAACATTTAGGAAGGATGGAAGGAACACTTTAGTTATGTCATGAATAAAACATTTCATGAGGAGAATGCTCTGGTATTACCTGGATCATAAGAATAAATTGACGTAACAATGCATCAAATATCTATTGAAGAGATAGTTAAAGCCATTGAGCTATTAAAGAATGGAAAAGCTCCACGATTAGATGGAATTGCAGCGGAAATGATGAAAGCAGATAAGAACACTACGGCAAGAAACTTGTTGAAATTGTTTCGCTGCGTATGGAGGAGAGAAGAGATCGTGAATGGGCCGAAATTGAAGTTGAAGGTCAAGATAGATGAGGCTGGCGTTAATACGTGGAGGCCCTTTGCGTCACTTGGCGTTGGAGGCGGTGACGATGACGACGATATATATATATATATATATAGAGAGAGAGAGAGAGAGAGAGAGAGAGAGAGAATCAGGACAGGTAATAACTACTTTCTTTATTACAGGTGACTTTCATTTTCACTTTTCCGTAATGAGAGTAGCTCAGTTGCGTTGCTTTTCATTTTGAAATCAATTTGTTACTCGATCTTCTTCACCTTGATTACAACAGGAAATGGATATACTAATGAAAGTTACAGGTGAGACGATACTTCACTTTCACGTAATGAAACGATCGCATAAAAAACGC
>NC_066536.1:4905515-4975515 GCF_024679095.1 Eriocheir sinensis
TACACCATACTTTTTGTTCTTATCCTCTCCATTCCCTTTCCTTCTTTTTCTTCTCATTCTTTTTGCTTCTCAATTTTTTTCTTTCCTGGTTTTATTTTTTTCTCTATCATCAAAATCCTGACCTTTTTTTATCTTCTTTCTTCCCTATATGTTTTTTTTTCTTATTATCCTTCTTTTTTGCTCCTTATTGTTCTTTCCTTGTCTTATTTTCCTCCTCTTACGGAATGAAAAATCAGCCTATCTTCATCATACTGTTCTCCTTCCCTATCTGTCTTCTCATCCTCCTTTCTTCACTTTATTTTTTTCTTTTCTCGTCTTGTTCTCTTCCCCTTACGAGATTAAAATTCGCCCTATCTTCACCCCATGCTCATCCTTCCTTCTCTTTCTCCTAATCTTTATCGTCTTTTTTTTTATATATGTTCGTTCATGTTCTTTCTTTTTCTCATTTTCCTTCTTTCTCCTATGTGTCAAACTTCCCCGTATCGTCATCATACTGCTATTTCTTTGTCTTCCCTTCTTTCTTCCTAATTAATCTTCCTTGTCTTTCTTTCGTATTTTCAGCGTTGGTCTTTTTATGTCTTCCTCTCTCCCCCTTATCTTCCTTCTCTTTCTTCACCATACTTTTTTCATCTTTCTTTTTCCCTCTGTTTTATTTTTCCTCATCACCCTTTTCCCTCACCCTCATCTTATCTACCTTGTTATTCCTATATCTTCCCATTTCATTATCTTCTTCCTCATCTACCCCTCTTCCGTACGAACCTCCTCCCTCCGTTCTCCTCTTTCCTATATTGTTCTCCTTGATCTTCCTCATCTTCCTCCCCTGCATCTTATTCGTCCTCGTCTTCCCATACTCTCCCATACAAAGCACAGTTCGTAGTCTTCTTTCCCCTTATTGTTCTCCCCTATCTCTCCTTCCTTTCCGGTATTTGTTTCCTCATTCATTCCCTCTCATTTTACAAGGCGCATTTCACAGACGTCTTTCCTTCCCTCTTAATTGTTCATCAGTATCTCTCCTTTCTTCTGTTTTCAATTCTCCCTTCGTTTTCGTCTTTTCTCTCTTTTCTTTCCGCTATGTTTCCTTTGTCTCATTCCCTCTCATTTTAACAAGGCGCATTTCACAGACGTCTTTCCTTCCCTCTTAATTGTTCATCAGTATCTCTCCTTTCTTCTGTTTTCAATTCTCCCTTCGTTTTCGTCTTCTCTCTCTTTTTTTTTCCGCTATGTTTCCTTTGTCTCATTCCCTCTCATCTTACAAGGCGCATTTCACAGACGTCTTTCCTTCCCTCTTAATTGTTCATCAGTATGTCTCCTTTCTTCTGTTTTCAATTCTCAATTCTCCCTTCGTTTTCGTCTTCTCTCTCTTTTTTTTCCGCTATGTTTCCTTTGTCTCATTCCCTCTCATTTTACAAGGCGCATTTCACAGGCGTCTTTTCTTCCCTCTTAATTGTTCATCAGTATGTCTCCATTCTTCTGTTTTCAATTCTCCCTTCGTTTTCGTCTTCTCTCTCTTTTTTTTTCCGCTATGTTTCCTTTGTCTCATTCCCTCTCATCTTACAAGGCGCATTTCACAGACGTCTTTCCTTCCCTCTTAATTGTCCATCAGTATCTCTCCTTTCTTCTGTTTTCAATTCTCCCTTCTTCCCAATTCTTCCCGTCATCTTATCTCTCCTTTCTTTCCGCTATTTGTTTCCTTTGTCTCATTCCCTCTCATTTGGCAAGGCACAATTCATACGTCTTTCCTTCCCTTTAATTATTCATCCGTATCTATCCTTTCTTTCTGTTATCTCCCTTCGTTTTCACCATATTGCAAGTTATTTTTCCTTATCTCTCCTTCCCATTCTGTTATCAATGCTCCCTCTCATTTTAGAAAGCACAATTCCTTTACGTCTTTCCCTCTTATTTTATTCTTCCATAACTTTTCTTTCTTTCTGTTATCTATTCTCCCTCATTTTTCATTTTATTGTGGGTATTTTTTTATATTTATCTCCATCGATGGTTTCCCCTTATTTTGTCATATTTCCTTCCTCTTATCTATTCTTTCTCATTCTGCCGTTTATCAAGTTTCCCTCCCGATGTGATTTTTTTCTCATATTTTCTACCTTTTATTTTTTTTCTTTCTCAACGTCAGCTTTTTACGTCTTCATTACGTCTTTCTTTCAACAGTTTTCTCATACCTCATTTTATTTCTTCTACTTGTTTATTTTTCTCCGCCTTACATTTTTTTTTTTCGTTAGATTCTTTTTCTTTTTTTATCTTCACTAATTTCCTTCTGACATTTCTCAATCTTATTTTTTTTTTAATCAATTTACACTCATATTTTTTATCTGTTTATTTATTCTCTTCCATAATTATCATTCCCTTACATGTTTTTTTTATTTTTTTTATTAATATCTGTAGCTCTTTTTTTCTTCCTTCAACTTATCTTAACCATCATCATCTTTCTCACTCTATTTCCCTCTTTTCCTCTCTCCACCCATTCGTTCAACTTCTTTAAACATTCTCTTCCTCCACCTCCTAATCTTATCACCTCTCTCTCTCTCTCTCTCTCTCTCTCTCTCTCTCTCTCTCTCTCTCTCTCTCTCTCTCTCTCTCTCTCTCTCTCTCTCTCTCTCTCTCTCTCTCTCTCTCTCTCTCTCTCTCTCTCTCTCTCTCTCGCATTTCTCAAAACGTAATGGCATTCGCAATCTGCAAGATATATAGATGGATATAGAATTGCAGATGTGCATAGGCATAAATAATAATGCATCCATATAGACAGACAGACAGACAGATAGACAGACAGACAGACAGAATGAAGTACTTAGATAGGCAGATAGATACAGAAGGAAAGATAAAATAAACATATAGCTCAAAATAGGTAGATAGACCAGTAGGTACATAAATATTGATGGGTAAATGAAGGTAAATAGATAGAGAGAGAGATAGCTTGGTACAGAGATAGGTAGATGGAAATGGGTTAGCATATTGATACTGTCTGATCGGAAGTCTGATTGATTCTGACTGACTGGTTCACTGACTAAATGGGTGACTGACGTACTGAGAGAGAGAGAGAGAGAGAGAGAGAGAGAGAGAGAATTTCTTGTCTCTCGTCTATCTTCGACTCCAAAGACCCAACTCTAGATTTGGAAGAAGAATGAAAGGACGGGGGATTGCTCTCTCTCTCTCTCTCTCTCTCTCTCTCTCTCTCTCTCTCTCTCTCTCTCTCTCTCTCTCTCTCTCTCTCTATCTATCTATCTATCTATCTATCGGGTGTGCATTCCGACTTTCCATTCCTAACTCTCCCTTCCTTCCTGCATCTTTCCTCTCCTTCCTCCCTCCTTCCCTCCGTCCCTCCCTCCCTCCCTCCTTATTCCTCCCTTCAAAGTTGTCACCTCCACATTTAACAAGTCGTAACTTAAGTTTGTCTGACTCTGCGAATCTCTCTCTCTCTCTCTCTCTCTCTCTCTCTCTCTCTCTCTCTCTCTCTCTCTCTCTCTCTCTCTCTCTCTCTCTCTCTCTCTCTCTCTCTCTCTCTCTCTCTCTCTCTCTCTC
Organism: Eriocheir sinensis; assembly: GCF_024679095.1. Lineage (NCBI taxonomy): Eukaryota > Metazoa > Arthropoda > Malacostraca > Decapoda > Varunidae > Eriocheir > Eriocheir sinensis. The sequence goes on from NC_066536.1 coordinate 4,909,047, forward strand.
TCTCTCTCTCTCTCTCTCTCTCTCTCTCTCTCTCTCTCTCTCTCTCTCTCTCGTCCCACGTCAACAAGTAGGAAGAAGAAGAAGAAGAAGAAGAAAAAAAAAAGAGGAGGAGGAGGAGGAGGAGGAGGAGGTGGTGGTGGTTGTATTGATGGTGGAGGAAAGAGGAAAAGGGAGAAGAGAAGGAGGAAGATGAAGTGGAGGAGGTTAATGAAGGGTACACAGGAAGGAGGAGGAGGAGGAGGAGGAGGAAGTTAATGAAGGGGAGAACAGACATAGCAAGGCATTCCTTCTTCCTCCCTTTGATCTTCCTTCTCCTCTCTCCTCCAGGAAGCTCGTTACGAAGGAGAGAGAGAGAGAGAGAGAGAGAGAGAGAGAGAGAGAATCACCAAGAATTTGTTATAACTCTAAAAACATAAGAAAATATATCGATGTAATGTTTAAACAGATTCCTGAGGAGAGAGAGAGAGAGAGAGAGAGAGAGAGTGCGTGTGTGTGTGATGTGTTTGCAGAGAGGGTGTTGGTGTGGATATATGGAAAATGCTTGCCAGAGAAATAGAATACGATGGAGGGCCATGAAGGAAGCCATTAGGGCGAAGGAAAAAAGGAAAAAGATTTACATTTTTCACCTAAACTGGTTCAGAGGAAAGGAAAGGAGGGAAGAGAGGGAAAGAAAAACGGTAGAAAGGAAGAAAGGTAAAAGGGAAGCGGGAGGAAGGGATAAAAGAAAGAAAGGGAGGTAGTAAGAAAGGAAGGAAGGAAGGAAGGAAGGAAGGAAAATGAGAAAGAATGATGAAAGAAAATGTGAAGAAAAAAATATCACCGTCATACAGAAAGGAGAAAGAGAGACAGAGAATGAAAGATAGAAAGAAACAAAGAAAGGAAGACACAAAGAAAAAGACAAAGATAAAAAGCACGAGACAAAGAAAACAACAGACGGAGATGCTTACAGACACAGACAGACAAACATACGAGAGAATCCTACTCCTGAATTCCTGACTCTCATCATTCATACATACCAGCATCAACTCTCGCTTCCCTATTCATGAACCTCCACCTCATAACTATTACCTATCGACCGTTACTATCTCTATAAACACTCAGCATTTTCCCAGCTCTCCAAGGTCAGTATTCTCGGAAGCTTCACCTCTCATAATTATCAACTATTCCCAAAGTTCGAAAAAGAGATTAATCAGGTTCTTATCGTGTGTGTGTGTGTCTGTGTGTCTGTATGTGTGAGTGTGTGTGTGTGTGTGTTCATTGTATAGAAGCCTTGTTAAACTACTACCAGGATCATAAAACTACCCCCCATGGATATGCCGACAACTCCTACGAAACTCTTTATCAAATGTGTGTACGTGTGCGCCGAAATAAGCAAGAGTACGACCCCCGCTCATCTCCAGTGCTACGCCCGAAGGAAATCCCTCCTTCCAGTATTCCCATCCTTCGCTGTCGAGAAGTACTTCGAACTCACGAACTCACTGGTAATTAATTTTGATGCCTCAGGTCCTATAAGTAGTTTTGGATCCTGTCAAGAGCACACCGGAAGTGCTAATTAAAGTTTAGCGTATAGTTACAGTTCTATAAGCGAATGCGGCTGCTTTTGTTTGACCGTATTATTACAGAGAGCGGAGGGAGGAAAGAAAGTGTAACAGAGACGACATAGGAAAGAAGGGAATAGGGAGGTAAAGAAGAAGGACAGGAGGAAAAGAGGAATGAAAGAATACTCAAAGGAGGCTCCGATCGTGGGAAGGTGAAGAGAAGGATTAAGAGGAGAAATGGAAACGAAGGGTAGTTAGAAAGGAAGGGAGGAGGATGGAGAGAAGGAAAAATGAAATGAGAAAAAAAAAGTGGTGAATTAAGTGAGGAAAATAAAGGAATAGGAGTGGGAATCAATGAACTAGAGAGGAAAATAAAAAAGATGAGAAGGAAAGTGAAAGGGAAGCAAGCAGGAGAGGTGAAAGGAGAGAAGGAAAGGGAAGAAAGAACTGACAGAAGAATGTAGAAAGAAAAGACGTGAAGGAGGGATGGGAGGTAAAAACGAAAAGAGGAAAGATGAGGAGGAAAGGTCGAGGAAGTAGAGGGGGAAGGTGTGGCAGACGAGCTAAAATCAGGGAAGAAGACAGGAAGGGATAAATAAAGAAAATGAGAGAATGGAGGGGAGAAAAAGAAAATAATAAAGAGGAAAGGTGAGAAGGAAAGATAGAGGGAAGTACAGAGGGAAGGAGTGAAGAAGGAACTGGCAACGTGAAATTAGTGAAGGAAGAAATGAGAAGAGGAAAAATAAGAAATAAAGAGAGAGAAAAGGGAACGAGAAAGACAGGGGTGGAGGAAGGGAATGAAAGAAGGGGAATAGCCATAATGAAGAGAGACGCGGAAGAAAGAGAGGGAAAGAAATGAGCGAAGGATGGAAGGAGGGAACGAAAAGAAAACGGGAAAAAGAAAAATGGGGCAAGGGGTGTAGCTATAATGAAGAAGGAATCGAGAAGGAAGGGAAAGAAGAAAATCAGGAAATGATGTAAGGGAATGAGAAAAGGCGGGAAAAGGGAAGTGGCAATCATCAGGAAGGAAACGAGAAGGGAAGGCAGGAAAGAAGTGAATGAAGGAAGAAAGAAACTACAAAAAAGAGGGGAAGGGAGGGTAAGATGAAGTGGAAAGCAGTGAAGATAATGGGAAGAGAAAAGGAAAGGAAGAAAAGGAGGGGGATGAAGGAAACGCAAGGAAGCGAAATCAAAAATGCAAAAGATGACAAAGTTCCGGATCAGGGGTAAGAGGACGCCTGAGTAACACGACCCTTTGTTAACGACCCAACACCAAATATAGCCGGGAAAGGTGCGCTGAGGGACAGGCCCGGGGCACATTTTCTCAAACATTTCTGCCCTTCACGCCCATATTTGCTGAGGCTTTCGTAGAGGTTGTGTTAATATTTCCGTGGGTGGTTTTATGAGCCTGGTGATAGTTTGACAAGGCTTCCGCACCATGAATGTGAAAATCCGACTAATCTCCTTTGTGACCTTTGGAAATATATTTTGTGTGTGTGGGATCCAAAAGCGTCTGAGAATACGGGCCAGCACCTGCCTAGCCCGTAAAGATGTTCTGGTGCACTAAGAAGGTAAGGATTTAACTGTGCCAGCCAGTCAGTTCTGACACACGACTTTTTTGGTATCGGTTGGTAAGGCTAAGAAACTGCGTTTCATCTCAAGGAGCGTAAGCAATAGGAGCGCTGAAGTCATCCCCAAGCCTTACTTAGTGCTACTTAGACCTCATCTTGATTATGCGGTTCAGTTCTGGTCACCCTACATTAGAATGGATATCAAGAGGTTAGAATCTGTACAGAGGAAGATGACAAAACTGATTTAAAGGGTGAGAAGCTTGCCTTATGAGGATAGACTGAAGCATTTAAAGCTGCATTCTCGAGAAAGGTGAAGGTTACGAGGTGACTTGATCGAAGTTTATAAATGGATGAAGGACTTTAATAATGGGGATGTTAATAGGGTTTTGGTTGTAAAAAAGCCAGGTAGGACACGTAGCAATGGTTTTAAGTTAGATAAATTCAGATTCAACAGACATAGGCAAGAATTGGTTTACCAATAGTGGTGGATGAGTGGCACAGGCTTGGCAGTCATGCTGTGGGTGACAATACCATAAATACATTCAAGAAGAGGTTGGATAAATTCATGGATAATGAGGTAAGGTGGGGCTAGACTCTGTATAGGCCAACCGGCCTCTCGTAGACTCCTTACGTTCTTATATTCTTTTATGTCCCCTCTTAAGAAATATGTCCCATCTTAGGAAGAGCTGCCAATATTCAACTCGCATACTTCATCAAATACTGAAACAAGAAGTAATCAAAGACTTAAATACTTGGTGCAACTTCAATACTTAAAACTTCATCAGATACTTAATCAAATATTCAAATAGTTTGTGAATAATCCAATATTTAATCAAATGCCTGACGAATGTGCGCACCAATGTCTGTGCGTGTGTGTGTGTGTGTGTGTGTGTGTGTGTGTGTGTGTGTGTGTGTGTGTGTGTGTGTGTGTGTGAGACAGGTGTACCGTTTGTTTAATTAACCTTCTAACACTCTCTGGTGACACTTGAATGAACGAGTAACAAAAGCAGCAGTATCAACAACAGTACTAATAAGGCGCACACACACACACACACACACACACACACACACACACACACACTAACTTCATTACCTCTCTCTCTCTCTCTCTCTCTCTCTCTCTCTCTCTCTCTCTCTCTCTCTCTCTCTCTCTCTCTCTCTCTCTCTCTCTCTCGTCAAACAAGTTTACTATCCTGGGTCATTAGGGCATTTCCTTCCTTCCTTCCTTCTATTTCTTCCTTCTATTTCTTCCCTTCTCTCTTCCCTTCTCTCCACTTTCCGATTTCATTTTCTTCCTTCATTCTTTTAGCATAGCTTCATTTTTTTTTCTCAGTAGCCACCCTCTTTTCCTCTCCATTCTTTCCTTATTACCTCAACTTTTCTCGCTCTCCTTTTAACTTTTCCTATACTTTTCCATTTCTTTCTCGTTTCCTTCCTCCTTTCCTTCCTTCACTCACTCCTTCCTTCCTTTGCAATATGTTCAAGTCATCGTCATTTCGCCGCCTTGTTCTACCTCCCCTTCCTCTGCATATCTGCTTTCTTCCCTCCCCTCTGTATTTACTTTCTCCTCCTCCTCCTTCTCCTCCTCGTTATCGTCGTCCTGTTTCTTGTGGCGAGAGAGGGAATGCAGGGAACAGGTGATATTGCTGCTACTACTACTACTACTACTACTACTACTACTACTACTACTGCTGCCTCTGACGATGAGAGGAAGTGTAGAGAACGTGGCGTTACTGGTGATATTAAAAGTTACGAAAATTATAAAAAACTGTTAATAACCACACACACACACACACACACACACACACACACACACATTCCATCCATCACTCAAAAGCCTTAAGAAGTAAAAGAAGAACAAGAGGGAGGCGGAAAAATAAATCTTTTCGCATCGCCTTCGCCGGTCTATACAAAAAAGAAAGATGCAGGACGAGAAAAGTTGAAAACTCTCGGAAGATTTGCTCGCAGTCGCCTCTAATTCTCTCGAAAACGTCCCGAAAAGAAGAAAAAGAAGGACGAAAGGAAAAAAAACTGCCAAAGAAAAAACGTTGGCGTGAAATGAATGGAGTAAAAGCGATGCATTTATTGGAGAAAAGTCAAAACAAAAGAAAAACGATCAAAAAAATAATGCAAAAGTTTACCAGGGAGAAGGAAAGAGGAGAAAAAATTAAAAGTTTAGCAGTTTGAGGTGAATAAAAAAAAAAGGTTAAGGCGAAAAAGAAGTTAGAGAAGGAGGTAGTAGTTCGAGGTTGGAGGTAAACAGGAGGAGGCACTCTTGGCGATGGAAACTACGTGAATAGTTAAGAGAGAAAGTTTGGTGCAAGGTGGAAATAAATAGCAAGCACGAAGAGGTGTGTGTGTGTGTGTGTGTGTGTGTGTGTGTGTGTGTGTGTGTGTGTGTGTGTGTGTGTGTGTGTGTGTTTCAGTCTAAGAATTCTTTCTCTCTCTAAAGAAGAAACGTAGTCTCGGTGCCATTTGATAATTATAATTTCACTTAGGTTTAAGGAATGACCACTTAGTCTGGACCATAGGGTCTGTGTGGTCTGAATATCATTTTAAGTAAATATGTGTACATTCTCTCTCTCTCTCTCTCTCTCTCTCTCTCTCTCTCTCTCTCTCTCTCTCTCTCTCTCTCTCTCTCTCTCTCTCTCTCTCTCTCTCTCTCTCTCTCTCTCTCTCTCTCTCTCTCTCTCTCTCTCTCTCTCAAGTTGGAACGAGGAATAAGAAGTTCGAATACGAAATGCGCGGCGTTAAACTCAAAAGCGTTCAATGCGTCAAAGACTTGGGGGTCAAAATCGCGTCAAACCTCAAATTCTCACAGCAATGCATCGATGCAGCAAATAAAGCGAACAGAATGTTGGGCTTCATTAAAAGAAACTTTGTATTCAAGAATAAAGATGTAATACTCCCGCTCTACAACAGTTTAGTCAGACCCCACTTGGAATATGCGGTACAGTTTTGGTCTCCCCACCATGCAAAGGATATTGCTAAATTAGAAGGTGTTCAGCGTCGGGCAACGAAAATGATCCCTTCCTTGCGCAACAAATCCTACGAAGAAAGGCTTTCTACCCTTAACATGTTCTCTCTTGAGAAACGTCGCCTCCGAGGAAAACTGATCGAATGTTTTAAAATACTTAATGGTTTCACGAATGTAGACAGATCAACATTGTTTATGATCGATGACACTTTGCGCACGAGGAACAATGGCGTAAAACTCAGATGTAGACAAGTAAATTCAGACTGCACCAAATTTTTCTTCACCAACGTTGTAGTGCGAGAATGGAATAAGCTTCCACCGTCAGTGGTCCAGTGTAACACGATTGACTCCTTCAAAAATAAGCTCGACCGTCACTTCCTTCAACTTAATATCAACTAGAGTAGAAATGCAACGTTTTGGAGTCTTCTGATAAATGTAAAATCACTTAGGTTTAAGGACAGACCACCAAGTCTGGACCATGGGGTCTGTGTGGTCTGATTTTCTATGTAAATCTATGTAAATCTCTCTCTCTCTCTCTCTCTCTCTCTCTCTCTCTCTCTCTCTCTCTCTCTCTCTCTCTCTCTCTCTCTCTCTCTCTCTCTCTCTCTCTCTCTCTCTCTCTCTCTCTCTCTCTCTCTCTCTCTCTCTCTCTCTCTCTCTCTCCTGCAGTCTTTCTCCTTCCACACCCTCTTCACCCCCTTCTCTTAAACCAAGGTGCCTCTCCCTCCCAAACTCCCTCCCTCCCTACCTTTTCCACGCACACAGGTGTCTTCTCTCCCACGAGGCCTCAGACACTCCCACGATCCTAGGTTAAAATGTGTGTGTGTGTGTGTGTGTGTGTGTGTGTGTGTGTGTGTGTGTGTGTGTGTGTGTGTGTGTGTGTGTTTGGCCTCTCTCTCTCTCTCTCTCTCTCTCTCTCTCTCTCTCTCTCTCTCTCTCTCTCTCTCTCTCTCTCTCTCTCTCTCTCTCTCTCTCTCTCTCTCTCTCTCTCTCTCTCTCTCTGTTTTCGTATCCACCCACCTCTCTCCTGTTCTTGCCCAACCCGTATCTCCGCTTCTTGCCTCTTCTTTCTCCGCGTTTTCTTCACTCCTCCACCTCCTCCTTATCCACCACCTCCTCTACTCTCTATTCACCTAGTTACCTATTTCTCCTCCAATGTCCCACTCTCTTTCTTTCGCCTTTTTGTTCCCTTTTCCATTTTTCTTTCCTCATATCCTCTATCTTTCCCTCCCTTTCATCTATGTTACCTTCCCTCCTCTTACTCTCCACCTTAATCCCCATTCTTCTCCTTTCCTCCCCTTTTCTTTCACATTCTTCTATACACCTTCATTTTTCTCTCCATCCTATTCTACACTCATTCCTGTACGCAACTTTCTCATCTCTTCCCACCGTTGCCAGATTATCGTACTCAGAGCATAGTATTTACCGGTTTCTGACGCCTAACTATTGCCAAGAAACATCAGAATCTAACTCTTTTAACGATAACTATAAATGAGTTTCGTTATTGGAGCCAAGAAGATAGTTTAGGGGTAGAAGTCGGGAAATATAATCGGCTGAGTACGACAATCTGGCACCGTTGTCTCTTCCCCTCATCTCTTCCTTTTTCTTTAATCCTCCTTCGTCTGTCTGTTTTTCACACTTCCACTGTCTCGTTTTCATTCCTTTTCTTCTTCCACTTCCCCCAAAGCTATCCTCTCACTTTCCTATCATTATTTCTAACACCTTCTTGGCTCTCCATCCTTCCCACCTCCCTTATACATTTCCCATACCCCAGATACTTATTTTTCCTCTACTTTGCTAACACACACACACACACACACGTTTTACTAAAGGAATATGGGTAAAAGAAGACGCGTGTGTTAATTCATTATATCAAGAGAGAGAGAGAGAGAGAGAGAGAGAGAGAGAGAGAGAGAGAGAGAGAGAGAGACGGGGGGTGAGGGAAGAAAGGCAACAACTGAGACACTGATCCAAAGCAGACAAGATAAAATCATTAAGGGCAACCCTTTTTACGGCACGTGTTCCTTTACTCACCAGTTACGGTCATATTGTACATTACACCTTCTTAAATACATTGGAATACAGTACAAGAAAACTACTACTACTACTACTACTACTACTACTACTACTACTACTACTACTACTACTACTACTACTACTACTACTACTACTACTACTACTATCTTTATCTATAGGGTAGGCGGTGGCCGAACTGGTAGCGTACTGGGCTCACATTCACCGCGTGATGGACGACGCATTCGAACGAATCCCACGCTACCACTTTTTTTTTCACCGCCGAGGCCAAGTAACCACCTACCCATCACTGAAGACCACCACCCATACGACTCACCGGACTCTGTCGGAAGCCGATCAGGAAGAGTTCCGGGGGCATACAGAGGCGCCAACTATAACTACGCACGCACACTCCTGCCAGCCAGGGCAGGCCGGGCCCAAGGCCCACCCCCCACCCTGGCCTGCCCACCCGACCGGCCAGGCCCCACCAGGAAGATGCCTACTGGCGCAACAGGCAACGACGTAAAAAAAAAAAAAAATATATTTTTTTTACATCTTGGCCTATGGTGCCGGTAGGGTTTCTTTGGGGGCCAGGTGGTCGGCTCGAGCCCACCGTGGCGCAGGCAAGTGTTTATAGTGACGCCATCTATTCTTGGCTCATGCTGCCTCCCGAGCTCATTCTTGATTTCCCTTTGACAGTTCCTCTAGACTCTTAGACCATAACCACGGAAAAACTCAGCACAACGCCCATACTCCAAGTCCCAACTACGTGTTTCCAGACCTTATTCCTATGATATCAACTTTCCACGAACCACTTTACTAGATGATGAACACCTCTAAAAATTATCCATATATCTCATATTTACTGTAATAATGATCCAACAATCTGATATCCACTGTTAGTAATAATATGACGCAGATGTGCAAAGCAAAAAAAGTAATTGGGTGTAAAGTACCATATGTGTAATTCAAAGAAGGTGAAAACTATAAAACCTGCCGTTGAGTAGTAAATGAGAACTTTGTATTAAGCGATGAAAGACTGAGTACAACATGGAGAGGTATAGGTTAATACGAGTTGTAATACTACTACTATATACGATGATGATGATAATAGTAATAATAATAACAATAATAGAGCAAGTAGGTATTGGATGTCCTCTGGTCTCATTAGTAACAATCCAGGGGTGTAGTATGGAGAAAGGCAACTAAAATTAAGAAATCGCAATGGACGGACACGGGATAAAGGGAACAGATATGGAGGGAAAGAGTATCTACGCGACACACTGGGAAATAACTAATGTATAAAGAACCCAAGGCATGTTATCCACGCATTATGCATGAAATAAAAGTTGAACACGGTTATTTTTTCTTACTTATCAAGATTTATTTGCGAACAGTTGCCATTCAAAAGAATTAAGAATATTTTATCTATTCCTTTATAGTTTAGCAACAGCCCTGTCACCCGCCATCCGATGCGTGAACTGCACTACTTAGCCGACTAGGCAAGATTATAGCAGAAAGAATTTGCTGGAGGCCAGTCGGTCTTCATGGACATAGCACCTCCTTTTATTACCTATCACCGATTTCCTCAATATTCGGATAATTTTTTTATATCACATCGAAACAACGATGGGAAACTCTGCATCTCGACAGAAATTCAACGTGTGGGTAACCCTGGAGCGAGGCTCCTCCCTGGTGGACTCCATCAAGCTCTCGTGCAAGGACTCCACCTGCTGCCTGAAGAGGAGGCGTACGGTCGCCTCCGTCAAGCTCCCCGTGGAAGGCTGGTCTTGCGTCGCAGGGATTCAAGGCTGCCACGCCGAGGGTGAGCTGCGTGTGCCCTTGGCGAAGCTGTGCAAGAAAGACGGCAACGCGGCCGTCAGGGTGCAATGCGCCTCGCTTAGGAAGCCAGTCTTCACCTCTTCCATGCCGCTGGCCTGGCTGCTGGACAACATCAGCGGCCTCCACTTCTCTCTCTTCTGTGACGACGGGCCCGCCTTCACCAGCCTCCGGTGCAACGGGAGGCGGTGTGGCGAGCCCGTCCGGGCGGTGAGCCCTGCACCGCGTGCGGCCACTGACGTGGTGGCCAGGACCGATGAGGCTGATGCATGGGCAGCCTTTGAAGTAACGACCCATGATGACTGGTCCGTGGAGGCTGATGATTCATGGGCAGCCCCAGACTTGGTGACCTCTGTTGCTATGGTCGAGGCTGATGATTCATGGGCAGCCTTTGAAGCAATGACCCGTGATGACTGGTCCGTGGAGGCTGATGATCCATGGGCAGCCCCAGACTTGGTGACCTCCGCTGCTATGGTCGAGGCTGATGATTCATGGGCAGCCTTTGAAGCAGTGACCCGTGATGACTGGTCTGTGGAGGCTGATGATTCATGGGCACCCGCCGAATTGGTGACCGCCATCACCGATGAGGCTGATGATTCATGGGCAGCCTTTGAAGCAATGACCCGTGATGACTGGTCTGTGGAGGCTGATGATCCATGGGCACCCGCCGAATTGGTGACCGCCATCACCGATGAGGCTGATGATTCATGGGCAGCCTTTGAAGCAATGACCCGTGATGACTGGTCCGTGGAGGCTGATGATTCATGGGCACCCGCCGAATTGGTGACCGCCATCACCGATGAGGCTGATGATTCATGGGCAGCCTTTGAAGCAATGACCCGTGATGACTGGTCCGTGGAGGCTGATGATCCATGGGCACCCGCCGAATTGGTGACCGCCATCACCGATGAGGCTGATGATTCATGGGCAGCCTTTGAAGCAATGACCCGTGATGACTGGTCCGTGGAGGCTGATGATCCATGGGCACCCGCCGAATTGGTGACCACCATCACCGATGAGGCTGATGATTCATGGGCACTCTTTGAAGTGACGACCCGTGATGACTCATCTGATGAAGCTGATGATCCATGGCCAGCCTTTGAAGCAATGACCCGTGATGACTCGTCTGATGAGGGTGATGATACACGGGCACTCTTTGAAGTGACAACCCGTGATGACTCGTCTGATGAGGGTGATGATCCATGGCCAGCCTTTGAAGCAATGACTCGTAATGACTCGTCTGATGAGGGTGATGATACACGGGCACTCTTTGAAGTGACGACCCGTGATGACTCGTCTGATGAGGGTGATGATCCATGGCCAGCCTTTGAAGCAATGACCCGTGATGACTCGTCTGATGAGGGTGATGATCAATTGGCATCCGCCGAATCGGTGACCGCCATCACCGATGAGGATGAGGATGCATGGGATGCCCTCGAATTGATAACCAGTAATGACTGGTCTGATGAGGATGAGGATGCATGGGATGCCCTCGAATTGATAACCAGTAATGACTGGTCTGATGAGGATGAGGATCCATGGGATGCCCTCGAATTGATAACCAGTAATGACTGGTCTGATGAGGATGATGATCCATGGGATGCCCTCGAATTGATAACCAGTAATGACTGGTCTGACGAGGATGATGATCCATGGGATGCCCTCGAATTGATAACCAGTAATGACTGGTCTGATGAGGATGAGGATTCATGGGAAGCCCTCGAATTGATAACCAGTGATGACTGGTCTGATGAGGATGATGCCTTCCTGGACGTCACGGCCATCTGTGCTGTCGTTGTGTACATTGTCTTGCTTCACTAAGCAGCCTGGTAACACACTCACCAGTGACCCCCGGCGCAGGCGCGAGCCACATCGTGAGCCACACTCCCGGGGAGCGAGACACCCTTTAGTGACCGTCGCTCTTATTACACCTTCAGGGGAGGAGCTCCAGCTGTATTTCTTATCTTATCAATGAAAACCTTTACAATAAAACTATTATCCTATGAATGAATTTACCTTACCTATTAATAACAGTGTGCCTATCACAGTGAAATTCACCACATGCACGACTGCCAAGTCTCTTCCATTCGTCTACCATTCTATTAGCAAACCAATTCCTGCCTGCATGTTTAACAAATCAATATTGATCTAACGACCCATGGCTAAGAGTGCATTATATTTTCTTACTTATCAAGATTTATTTGCGAATAGTTGCCATTCAAAAGAATTAAGAATATTTTATCTATTCCTTTATAGTTAAGCAAATGGGCACATGTTTGACCGAGTTGAAAAACTTACTAAATTTTATGCTCTATTTTGGAATATACTGTTTTAGATGAATGCATGTAGTTTTATGAAGCTTTTTCCCGCTTACAAGACCCACGAACATTTACATTTAACGGGGGACCCCTCGGGTATTAGTGGAGGGTCCCCGATGGACTGTGAGGTATACGGCCCTGCCCTCATGCGTGGCTACGAAGACCGCTTCAGATTTTACATGAGACAAACGATATCAAATGTTGGCCTTACCATGTAGCAAATAGTTTAGTAATAGTAGTAGTAGTAGCAGTAGTGGTAGTAGTAGTAGTAGTATAGTAGTACAGTGGTAGTGGTAGTAAAAGTTATAGTAGAAGTAGTAGTAGTGGGTGCCGGACATACTCCCCCCTTAACATACTCCCTTTTGAACATTTCCCCCTCCGGACATTTCCACTCATTCATCTATTTAATACGAGCGAAATAATAATGTGGTGTGATGGTGGTGAGGTGGTTGTGGTGGTGCGTTTCTCACCTCCACCAAACACGCGAACCATATCTCGAATACTGGTTTGGTTGGTTCACTGTCCCGTTCATTCTCTTCCTCCCCCCTCCTGTCTCTCTCTCTCTCTCTCTCTCTCTCTCTCTCTCTCTCTCTCTCTCTCAGCATATTCATTAACAGTCCTTTGGAGCAACATATCAAAAGGCAACCTCAGACAGGGGCAGGCATGGGAATGGGGAAGAGGGGGAGCATCATGTCCCCCCTACAGCCCTACCTCCTCGTTACAGATCCTCACAGCCTACACACACACACACACACACACACTCAGCTATATCAGGGGTTCTCATCCTTCTCCCTCCCAAGTATCAGTGTTATCATTGACCAGTATCCTTTTAATCTGGCAGTGATATATCAAGACTAATATGATAATTCAATACAAAGAAAATACAGTGGCGCCACAATGAAGTATAACAAATAGCTGAAATTGTAATGACAAGATAGGTCAATGTTAAAATGAGACTACACAGGAGAGAATCTTAAGTTACTTTACGATGAAATAAATTGTCAGGCATCGAAGTTCGCCCTGAAAACTTTCTTGTGAAGCCTCAGGAGTTAAGGAAAGTACTTATACATTATGAAGTCACTATATCAAGACCAAGTTACTGAGAGAGAGAGAGAGAGAGAGAGAGAGAGAGAGAGAGAGAGAGAGAGAGAGAGAGAGAAACAGGAGGGGGGAGGAAGAGAAGAAACGGGACAGTGAACCAACCAAACTAGTATTCGAGATATGGTTCACGTGTTTGGTGGTGGTGAGAAACGCACCACCACAACCACCTCACCACCATCACACCACACAACCACCATCAACAGCTCCATTTCCACACACATCATCAATGCTATAACTCACTCTGCCCACGTACAAGACCACCGTCACTACAAACCCCTTACGACCCGCCACTCTTTCTTACCCCAACAAGTCATCCCCCCACCCCCAACACTCAATAATTCTCTCCTCCACTGTCCACACTTAAGGATGTCAGGTATTCAACATTCATCGGTCCAAAGCAACAATGCAAGCAGTCCTTTAGTTTATCCCTCCGTAAGTAACTCACTATGCATGCCCTGACTGGCTATGTACAACAACCTAGAAGGAACACTCACGCACCTTCAGGAACATCAGTAGCAGGAGCAGGAGTAGGAGTAGGGGCAGAAGGACACGGTCAGCAAGGAGGTACGGAAACAGCCGGCGGGTCAAGGAAACACATGCACCAAGGACGAAACTTAGAGGAAAATAGAGGACTGGACGCATGCAAAGAACACTGGCTTATGCGTTTGTAAGAAAGAACATGACTGGCTGACGCAACGCCGGCTCGAGGTTTCCCATTGGTGGAGGCATGACCAGCACCCACGGCAAAATAGAATCGGCGCCACCCATTGGTCAGCCTCATCCCACGAGTAAGCGGGGCAGTATCTCTTTAAACAGACATTTTTGAGCTTTTAATGAGTCAAGCTTGGCATTAAAGAAAAAAGGCATACTGGTAGCTTTATTTCGTTATGAGATCGGCAGTCGTGGAAAATAAAATAAAATGAGATCAAAGACAGTTGTTTAGTGCGTGGAGAAAGCGGCCAATCTCATACAAGGTAAAAACATCCTTCGGTAGACTATATTTACCTAGATATAATAAGGCTATACATACCTACTCACTGAACCGAGGGAGAAACGAGGGCAGGGAGGGAGAGTTTGTAGCAAGGATTCTCGAGTATATATCTAGACTCCTTGGTTTGTAGCGTCAGGTAGATTAGGCTAGGGAGGGCCGGGGCCACTATGTTCCTGAGTTTCTCCGTCGTTCTTTGTTTAATATTTTTATTATGACCAAAACGTAAATGCTCCTGCGAGGTGGAGGGTTCCTTTCCTGGATTAATAGTACATGGCTTCATAGTACGTATCATACACTAATATATTTACACTTCGTCAAAATAAGCCATAGAGATCAGACGTTTGAAATACTAGAAGTTAGGAATATAACAGCATAGGACACGTAATTCTGAATACTCGAAATCGGTATAGAAACACTTGGCATCGTTATAGTGTAAAATAAAAATGTGAAAAATCGAGAAACCTAAATAATATAGACTGTGGGTAAGAACACGAGGGAAAAAGAAAAATATTAAGGATCTAAATAATAGTAGCAGGTAATTAAAGCCTAAAATTCTAAGTTAAATATAGAGCAAAGGGAAGAAGAACACGAGGGAAAAAATAAAAAAAACGAAGAATCGAAGTAACTTAATCCAACCCAATAAACACTCACTGAACATCTTACCTCCAGCCATGCCCTCTCCTCCTCTCTCCTGACCTCCCTCTGTGTTCTGCCCTATCTCCTCGTCCTTCTTCCGTGTTGTATGAAAGAGAGGTGGAGGGGAGGCGGTTCATGGGGGCAGGACGAGGACACATCGGGCAAGGTTCACCATAATACTGCTGCGCGACCTCAATTCTGCTTCTGCGAAATTTAATGATCGAGGTGTAAACACGATATGCTCTCTCTTTTCTGTCCATCTGTCTATCTATATCTCTGTCTATCTATCTACCTATCTATATCTCTGTCTATCTATCTACCTATCTATCTGTCTGTCTTTCTTTCTAATAGCAGGAAACGTTGATAAATGTGTATCGGGTTCACAAAATATGTAAGCAATTTTTTTTTCTTATGCAGAAGGTAGGGAAAAAATGTTCAAAGGTTGGCACATCTTTTTTATTTTTTTGTGATTTCAATAAAGGTACACAGGGAAAGTTTTGTAAAAGGTGTACCTCTATTGTGTAGGTATGAAGAATAAATAGTAATGCTAATAGCTATACTGTAGACCAAATAGTGAAAGGTGACAGTTTTTATTTTGTTGTTGTTGTTTGTTTGTTTGTTACGTCAATATGCTTGTGTACTGAATATCAACAGGTGTAGGCTACATATTAATTTGTTGAGAGTACATGAAGATAAAAACTGGAACCCATACGCTCCAGGCACCACGTCGAAGCGCAAGGCCGAGACTCTACCACGGGACCACGGGAGCCCCCAAAGCGAAATATTAAAAAGCGTGAACATTTTCTGCAAAATGATAAAGGTACAGGTCAGGACTATTGGGAAATTGTACACACTTTTGCTTCTGCTCTTTTAAAAATCAAAGTTTGTTGTAATGTTTCAGTGTTTCAATTCACTGATATTCCACGAAGGCTAACAAACTAGATGAAGTGAGGCAAAAGGGAAAATGAAAAAGAGTTGGAACAATAAATGTATTCAAATAGGAAAAATCCAAAGAAAACAAATGAGCGATTGATTAAAAGATGGAAAGTCATCAAAGAAAATGAAGGAGTGATAGGTGGAAAAGGAAAGGAAAGATGACAAAAAGAAGGAAGAAAGCCAAGGATATACCCAAGGAAGGAAGAATTCTGAAAAGAAAGAAAAGACAAAAGAATGAACAAGAGCAAGAAAAGTAACAAGGGACATAAAAAGGAAGAAATATAAATAGGAAGGTAAAAGAGGAGCAAATAAAGAATGAAGAGAGAGATGAAAATGTAACAAGGGATAGAAAAGGAAGAACGAAATGATAATATGAGGGTAAAAAGAAAGCAAAGGAGGAAAGAAGGGAGAGATGAGACCTACACCATAATGAATGTCCCCACGCGTCTAGAAAACACACAAGACACTACTAAAACTTTCTCCTCCAAAACTTGTAGCAGGGAGAAGCAAAACTTAATCCGGCGGGGACTTGGCTTCCCCTTCAAGTCTCTCTTAACTAGGCTGGGGTCGTGGGATGGAATCAAAAGAGGAAATAGTGGTAGTGTTGGTGATGATGGTGGTGGCAGAGCAGTAATAGTAGTAGTAGTAGTAGTAGTAGTACTGTAGTAGTAATAGCAGTAGTAGTAGTAGAGAAGCAGCAGCTGGGGTACATGCTTTCATTATTCCCGTAACACCATGAACCTTCACCAACTCAAAACGGAATCAGGTTACAATGGGGAGACACGACTCCACGTGGCAAAATTAAACTCTCTCTCTCTCTCTCTCTCTCTCTATTGTTTCAACAGAAAATTTTGACGTAATTGCTATAACAGAAACATTTATCGACACCACAAAAATTTATTTAAGTTCAGAATACAACATACAGTATATAGATGGCTAGACTCTTCAACAAAGATCGTGTTAACCGTAGAGGTGGTGGTGAAGCCCTTTACGTCAAAAGCTATTTACAACCCACTGACAGAATACCAAGAGACAGTAACGTTGAACATTTTAGCGTGCGAGTAAACATTGCAAAAATTAATCTAAATATATGTCACCTGCAGGCCTCCGGGGCAATCACTCGAAGATGATGTTGAAATGTACAGCGTTTTAAGGCAGTCACTTAATAACAACGACTCACTGATATTAGGAGACTTATATATATATATATATATATATATATATATATATATATATATATATATATATATATATATATATATATATATATATATATATATATATATATATATATATATATATATATATATATATATATATATATATATATATATATATATATATATATATATATATATATATATATATCCGCTAACCACTAATTAGCGAAGCTAACTTTTCCGTTACGTGACTAGCGCTTTCGCTAACTTTGGAAACAGTTAGCGAACCAATTACCTTCCGCTAAATGATGTTCCTTGTCCGCTAACTAAGTCCACTAAAAGTTCATACAGGTTTGTTCTTGTCCGTTGTGTGCAGACACAGCACCAGTTGAGCCACTTGGCGCAATAATTCCAGGGCTTCCACTTTTAGGTAAATTACGCCTTAAAGTATGCGAATTGGACAAATATTAGGAAAACTCTTTTGGTATTTTAGGGTAATGCATCTTCCACTTCAATTAAATTGTATGTTGAATTTGATTTGTTTATGTGTACACTTTTATCATCTGATTTTGGCATGCAATACCTTTCTGAAAAGCTATAAGTCTAAGCTAAAACATACTGAAATTTCAGGTTACTACTAAAGGTTTCAGGGGCCGTGTTCCCCTGTTTTTCGCAAATAAAACTTTAACAAAGCGTCGGACAAGGATATTATTTTGGCAGTGGATGTTTGAGACCCCGACCTAAAGGGCAAAAATATGATTTGGTGTCACATGTGGATAATGAAGCACTTATAAGAGTAAATTTAGGGTAAACTTGGCTGAAAGTTAAAGGCACTGTGAGCGAGGCTACCCCCGCCAACGACAAAGGTGTTGTTGGGTAGTTGGGTGGGGATGATTGTGTAAGGAAGGAAAGGTTGGGTATGGGGGAGGTTGGTGAACCAACAAGGGATAAAACCAGAAATTACTGCTCGCTTACATACATGCAGATTGAACTACCAATAGTTACATTTTCCGTGTAAAGGATAAGTAATTTCCTTCGAGTAAAACTGTTTCTCCCCAACTGATAGTCCATATAAGGAACATCCATATTTAAAGTAGATTAAATATTGCTACGGTGTGTGTGTGTGTGTGTGTGTGAAGCAGTAAGACATAATTGCTGGTTGGATGGATGATTACTCATACGTCAGAGCTAAATGTCACATCAACGTCGAGATGAGCGGGGCGGGGCTAGCCCGCTCACAGTGCCTTTAACTTTCAGCCACGTTTACCCTAAATTTACTCTTATAAGTGCTTCATTATCCACTTGTAACACCAAATCATATTTTTGCCCATAAGGTCGGGGTCTCAAACATCCACTGCCAATTTAACATCCTTGTCCAACGCTTTGTTAAAGTTTTATTTGCGAAAAACAGGGTAACACGGCCCCTGAAACCGTTAGTAGGTCTGTGTTTAAAGGTTTTAGAGCCAAAATACTAAACCGAAGCTAAATCAATATATAAAAAAGTTAGCGGTTAGCATTAGCTTCCACTAATTTCTTTATCAGTTTAGCAGTTTAGCATAAGCGAAAATAACTTTTTAGTTTATGGATTACCAGTTAGTATATATATATATATATATATATATATATATATATATATATATATATATATATATATATATATATATATATATATATATATATATATATATATATATATAATATATATACTAATGTGAATGACTCACCAACACACACACACACACACCATAATTGTACACAATGAAGTCACTAAACAAATGCATGATTATCTATTTATTATTGTTAAGCATAGTTACAAAGATACGCTCAGTTTTCAGTAACTGCAGCACACAAAGATGTTCCACAAGCTACCCTTTCCTAGTAGCCTGCAATACACACTCTCCACGGCCACCAAAACACCCTTCATATCTAAAAAGACAACGTAATCTTCAACCTTCTTGGGGTTGTTTATCCCTTTAGTACATCCTTCAGTAACAGTTCTTGAAAAAATTTACTTCTAATATCTATCTCTTTACATGTGTAAACTGTTCTTTCATATTCATATCCAACTTATCAGGCATCATTCTCATTTACCTGATTTCTTGTATACAAATATTATTTAGTTTATAATAAGTCTTTTCAAGTACATTAAGGCAAATTATCCTCAAGTACCCAAGCAGGCTCAAAGTGTTTCCCAGCCTACTCCATAAGCCACATGGTGCAAGTATTACTAAAAAATATAAGCAGCAACAGGCTGCCTTCATCGTACAGTCCAATGAGCTAACAATGGTCCCTAGGACTTTATTGCTTTATCTGTTCAGCAACATATGCAGGGACAGGCTCTGCCTTCATTACAGTGTTGAAGGAGCTGCACAGCGCGATCCCCAAACCAACCCAACTCTCAACATGCAGCAACAACAAAGGAACATAGAAATAAACTCTGCCTTCATTAGACACTCTCCAAGAAATTGAACAATGATCCATAACACTGTGCAACATCTACTTGAAAACTGAGCAAACACAAAATCTTTCTCACTATTATATATAAAAATTGCACTCCTGGCAGGCAATACCTCAGTATATCTCCTGTGGTGTTGGTCTCCCAAACATATTTTTCCAAGAAAAAGGCATCTTCCATGTTGCAGCTTTGTCCTGAAAAAAAAAAATGCTTATAAGAATACTAATACCATTATCACTTTCAGAATTAGTCTTTATCCCAATTCCTGATTCAGGCAGTGAAAGGGAATATATAAATCCTTAAATATGTATTGATAAATGAACAAATAAGTAAAAATATACAACTTTATAAAACAAATAACAACGGTTTTTACTTTAAACTGGTTTATGATGAATTCAGCTAAGAAAAAAATAGACAGCAGCTGACCACTTCACAAGAGCAGTCTGGTGGAAGGAGGAAGATAAAGTTTCTGTTTAACAGGGCCTCACCTGGACCAGCTTCTTCCAAGCATTGAGAAAGTTGAGCAGCATGACCGCGTCCATCGTGTTGTCTCCCTCCTCCACAAACTTGATCAGCACAGTGGTCGGCAGGTCACTGGGGGAACACAGCAGTGGTACTACAATGGGTCGCCTTGTGCAGCAAAGAGTTGCATGCCCAGTCTCTGTCCTCCCACATACAAATAAACACTAGGGAGAATGAACTGCATGTGAGGTCAGTGCTGACTCAGAGGGCAGGAGAATAGCAGAGTAGAGTATTCAGTAGGTTCAGTAGGGTAGGCGGTGGCCGAAGTGGTAGCATACTGGGCCCAAATTCACCACAGGATGGGGACGATGGTCCCCTCACCTCCAACCACTTTTTCAGTTTTTCAGTCACGAAAGTGGCTTTAAAACCACCCCATGTGCTGTGAAGACCCCCAGACCAACCCGGACAAGCCGGGGAAGCCGCGTCATCAAAGAAGAACAGAGAGGCAAGTGAGAGCCAAGCCAAGATGGCGCCTGGCCGCCACTTACACTCAGGCCACCCACGAAGCCGCTGGGCCCCACCCACAAGAACCTGGAAGCACCATCAGGCCCACCATCAGGCCCCAGGCAAGATGCCAGGCAAAAAAAAAAAAAAAAAAAAAAAAAATAATGAAAGGGCAATAGAGGAGTTTGACTGTTCTGAAGTATGGGGAGCTCAACCCACTGTATCACACAGACCTCAATGTTACCTAATGTGACTTGCAACAACTGACTATATATGGTTAGTGTTTTAAAATCTACTTAGATTTAGCTGAACAAATTCAGTAATTGAATTTAAAATTAAGTTCATATTTTCACCACAAAATAAAATATATCCAAAATAATGAAGATTTTTCAAAAAAATTAATATTGTGTATGTACACCTCAAGTAAGCTTATACATATGATCCATATTAAACCTTCACTACAGTCTTGTGCATCTAATAGGGACCACTTATCCTAGGCAAACACTGCAGGAGCATATAATTTTGGTGACTTTTGTTGTTAAGGATATTCTGAAACCAATCTGAGAAAACTAATTTAAAATATCTGTACGGGAAAACGAAAATTTGTCAGATGGAAGGCTCATGTCTGAAAGAATCAATGAGTGAATTTATTGGGTGTATGAATGCAGTAATTGTAGAATTTGGCTAGGTCAAGTTAAAGGTATTCTTCCACTTGCCCTCCACCAGTCAACATATACAGATAGGAAGTGAGAAGCACAAGCATGTCTTACACATTTCCATAAAATTTCATACACTTGGACCCCTGACAACAAGATCTCAGGACCTCTTTGTTCAGCTGTGTGCTTTTTTTCCCCTACATCAGCTAACATACGTATGAGCCGTACATACCAAATTTCCATGAAGTGTTTGACAAAGCCAGCACCCGAGAGGAAGGGCTGAGAGACGCCCTCTTCGTCCGTGCGCTTCTCGAGCTCCAAAGCCCCAACTGACCTGTGAGTGGAGTAAACAGACATCATGCAACTTGCTACTTCACCACACTCAAACTATGGTCTTTGCATATTAAATTACTCCAGATGCCCTGCCCCCTCCCACACCCTTCCTCCAAGGTCTTAACTCTACCCTCCTTTCATCTAACCAATCAGCTCCCTTGGCTATGGACAGGGGGGGTAGGGCTTCAGAGTCAGCTTAGTGTATGGTGACTATAGCTGCTGTATATCTCCCTTTATCATCTGTAAACTTGTAGAATATTCTCAAAGCAATGCAGAGATGCTTTGAAGGGAGTCAAACAGGAATTGTCTGCCTCTGACGCATCATGCTTCTTGTTACCCCAACAGGCTATCCCGTCAGGCACTAAACATCTGATTTTGTTGTCCTCATACTTATTGACACTCAGAAATGATGATGATACTAAGGAAACAGGTAGGAAAGACTAGTTTGCCTGTGACATAACCAATTCACACAACTTTCCATTCAAAATCACCCGTACTGTTCATCATACTACTGCGAGTTGATCAGTACCTTCACTCTTGTATCCCTTTCATCAGTAAACCCTGGACCAGCCTTCTTTCTACTGCTTTTCCTCCTTCCTATAGCTTACACTCTCTCAAGATGGAAGCATCAACATATCTGGAACTTTAATGTGCAATGATTTTTTTGGCGACTCCTCCTGTCTGTTCAAGCAGGAGGAGCATGTGAAAATTCAACTTTATTTTTCTCTTCCTTTTTGTTGCTCTGGCACTCTTTCCTTACAAATAAGAAGAAAATTAATTATGCTTCTAACCATCCCACCGGACACTCACACTAGCCCCTGCACGTCCTCCTCTGTTGTGTGGGAGGTGAGGTAGCGCAGCTGTGGGCCAGTGATTTGGTTGTTGTCCCATCGCTCGTAGGCATTGCAGGAGGCCAACATCACCACCTCCCGGATGCCCACAGACTTGCACCACCCCATCAGCTCAGTCAGGAAGTTATGTCGCTCACTCTGGAGAGAAGAGTAAAAAGCAGTTTCATTTGAAAGGTTTAACCCATAAGCGTCGGGCTAGAGGACTATTGTCGTCCTCGCAGCGCGCGGGC
The DNA here is from genome assembly GCF_024679095.1 of Eriocheir sinensis. Lineage (NCBI taxonomy): Eukaryota > Metazoa > Arthropoda > Malacostraca > Decapoda > Varunidae > Eriocheir > Eriocheir sinensis. Next base: position 4,931,618 of record NC_066536.1, read on the forward strand.
GGTGTTGATAGATTTTGAAAAATAGGTGTCTTTCATCAATGCCCCGTGTGGTAGTTTCAAAAGAAAACATAATAATTTATACTGTTTTTTCATCGCCAATCCTTCCTCTCCACGATGAAATAAATTTGAAGTGTCTAGGTTGCAGCACGGCAGAGATATGATGTTGGGAAGAGGTGCTATTTTTGGCCAAGTCGAGCGCGTCGGATGGCGGGAACTCCCGCCACCCGACGCTTTCCGCCCGAGCAGGAATTCCCGTCACCCGACGCACACGGGTTAAACAAATCCATGGTGACTGAAGCTTTCCAGTTAACAAAATGGATTGAGAAAGGTAATATTCATAGAGCAGTGAAGTTCTTATAGTAAAAATGGTTGCAACATTAGGAAAATGGGTAGAAAGATACAAAAATAATATAAATAGATGCATTCATTCATAGATACACGGAAAGATGGATACATAAAAAACATAATTAAATATAGAGATATAGATAGATAGATATAGACAGACAGATAGACAGAGATGGACAGATAAATACCCGGGTTGGCATTAAAAAATGCCCCCCCCCTAAAAAAAAAATGCAAATTAATTAAAATTTCCCTAAAAAAACAGGTTTTCTTTTAATTTTGAAGTTGGTGGCCTCCCGTGCCTGTGTTCTGGTTGATGCGTTGATATAAACAAGCTTGGGAATACTTAATTTTTTATTTTTTTTTTTAAACCCAATGGCTTATATTGAGTTTTATTGATTTTTTGTGTTTTTGTATTTTTGTTTTTCATTTTTATTCTTCATATTAAAAACAAATCAGTCAAAATTGGTAATTATAAAGTCATTTTTAGGGAAACAAAAGGTCATTTTTTGTACAGTATAAATTAACACAGACCAACCTGCAGCAACTAATTTTGATCAAGTGTCTGCTCTTTATACAACACTTTAAACCTTTAATAATCTTTTCACTCTAAATCACACTCAAACCTCGATTTCCCCAGTACTGGATTTCCCAGGCAAAATCTGGGGTCCCGCAATGGCAAGACATATGCCTGGCTATGTTCAGCATTTCCTGACACATGCCTGACCCAGTCCAGGCATCAAAACGATCAGATTCCCTCCCCTGGTCAATGTCTGCAAAACCCGTTGGGTAGCCACCTGCACACTGGATATATTAGTTGTTGTCTCATGCTGTTAAGCAGCCACGCTTTAACCTTACATTTGCACATAAAAAACATTATGTTCATAGAGAATCAAGTTCACGCGTTGTGTAACTTTATGTTACGTGCAGAAACTTTATGAGGGAGCTGTTGTTCTGGGATGGCATTTTGGCTGCACTCAGCTGATCGACTATCTAGGCTGGCTCTCTCCTCACCTGCTGGGACCTGTGTGGGCTAACAGGTGAACCAAACACAGATGAAACTTGTAAAGTGTGGAGATAACTGGGTAGACTCATTCCACCCTTGCTCGCCTCATGTGCTAGCAGACCAGCATTTGCTGGATCTAGCAATATGCTTGTATAGCAAGCTGTAGGTCTATAAACTATAGGTAGAGTATCAATTAGTGACTGTAGCATGAGTACTGCTTACAGCTTGAGTGTCACAGGCAATGGAGGGGAATGATTGGGAGGGCTGGCATAACCAAAGCCCCCATCCTCCCTCCTGCCCTATCCCAGCCCAGCAGGAGTAAGGCCAGTACCTACATGAGGGCAGTGGTGGGATGGGGGCTGTAGGGGGTGCAGAAACGCTGTGTGAACAAGTCACTGCTCTACCCATGGCAGGATATTTAAAATGTCACCTCATTGTTTAATGACATATTACTAATATTATTGGCCTGGTCGTAGGTGTGAGCAGTCGTAAGTCACATACCTCGAAACTTGAGGACTACCTGTAATACTTTTGGCAGCAAAGAGCTGAGTAAAAAATTGGCAAACACTGCATTGCTGCTGCTGATACTGCATCTGTATCAACTGAGCAGCTGCTTATGATTATCATTCAGTTTCTTCATTATTAATTTTTTATAGAAAAACATTCATTGAAAATAATTCACAGTAGTACAGTATGCTTAAGCACCTGGAGCTGAAAAAGAATTGCAGACACTTGGTGACTACTGTCAACGGTGCGTCCATTGTTGACATGTATTGGAAGTTTTCAAATAACTCGTTTTAGTTAATTTTTCTTAAATGTGCTGCTTGTGTGTGCTGAACAAAGTGTGGTAAAGCCTGGGACAGGTACTGAATACTGGATATTGCCGGACCCAGTGTGGCAAATGTCCAGGGGACAGTAGTGATTCCTCCTTGGATTTTTGTGGTTCATGGTCACATGCTTCCCACTATTAGTTCGGGATATTGAGAGTCGAGAGTACTTTGTAATTGATTCTTTGAACTGATTTACAATTAAACATAATGAAAATCAAAACAAACAAAAAACAATAATACCCAATAACACCCCCCCTTCCCCCCAAGAGAAAGTTTTTTTTATTATAATGCAGTTCTTTTTCCAGCCCTGATAGATGCAGATAGATATATTGGTAAATGAAAGGATTTTAAGATATGACAGACTGGCAAAGGCATACACAGATAAAGAGTCACATATAAAGGCAAGCAGTCATGCCACTCACTTTTATGAGGGGGACTCGGATCTGCATGACAGCAAGGGAGTGGGCAGGCAAGACATGGAGGTCAGCACTGGTGGTGACCTCTTTGCTGCTGGGGTCATAGGGGCTGCCCCCTACCAGTGGGTACAGAGCAGGGTGGTGCACAATGCCCACCTGTTGGGCACAAAACAAAGTTACTGACACCATATTTCCATTATCTTTAATCTAACATTAACCTCCATCACTCTCTCTTCTACTGTTGCTCACAATACAATGTTGTTTGTATCATTATCTGCATCATATCAACTCTAAAATTTGCCACTCTGTTTTGTACTGATGGGGACAGAATTACATGCAAATATACATTAGCAAGGCCCCATTCCCCTCTCCAATAAGAAAGGCATGGGAACAGATCATTAGAGCTACATCACAAAAATAACATCTCATGATCTAGGGCAGAGGTTTCAAACTGGGTGCCATGGACAGTGCCAAGGGGTGCCGCAAGTCATCATGAATTTTGAATCATGCCTTTTTTTCTTCTTTTTATGTTAGTCTGCATTTATAACTCTTAAGTTAACCTAATTCTACTGATGAGTTCTATGTATGGGCATGTATATACTGTACCGTATGTTAATTTTGGTTTGAGTATAGATAATAATTTTAATTCATTGATTAAAGTAATTTAAACAGGTACAACTGTGTATAAGAAGTCAGTTCATGTGAGGAGGGGGGTTGGGTGAAAAAGGGGTGCCACAAGAGGGTTTATATAAGTTCAGGGTGCCATCACTGAAAAAAGATTGAGAACCACTGATCTAGGGCAAGGGAAAGATCACCCATTGAAAGGGGCCACATTCATACTCATTCTTCAACCAAGCCTGTGAATTTTATAAGTTTTTCCTCAATTGAAAACTTATATCAGAGTATTTGCAATACATTTGATACAACCTTTACCCTTAAATTACATTGTTTTTCTTTATTTTTCCCGTCCTTCAATCTTTTCTCCATTAAAAACTAAAGTATCGACTATCTTGATAACAATCATCTCCAATGACTTGATTACCTATGCACCTTGCATTTCATGACAAATTAATCACAATTTTTACACCATAAAGTCACCAGTGCTTCATGAAGGATCATCTTCCCACCTTCATATTACCCAGTCACCTGAGAACAAGAAACAATACTTTTAACCAGCTTCTCAAGTTCCTGATTAATGGAGTGTGAGCCATAAGCAAACAAGGGACATGCCTCATTCTTCAGTGCAATGTCACTGAGCTATTTTCTTCCCACAAACCAATGCCAAATAGGAGCAAGACTAGCCCTACATCCAAGGACCAATATATAACTAGAACTTTAGACTAATAATGGGTTTAAGGCATGATATTAACAAGTCATGTGGGGTGGGTGTTGACAGGGTAAAGGTGTATGGGTGTGAGTTCACCAAACTGAAGAGGAGGTACATGGAATGTCTCAAGCTAAGTGTATGCTTGCATGCATATGTGTGTGTTTTGTCTTGGTACTTTAGATACTGCCTCACCTTCTCACACGCCAGGTTGGTAATTATCAGGTCCACCGCCAGCTGCCCTGCATTGCCAACACTCACCGATGGCTGCAAGATGCAAAAAGTGGAGGAAGAGGGAGACAGTTCAGTGATCAATGAATTCAATGAAGAACACAACTAATGACTGGTAAATTGGTTGCTTCAAGGTTATTGATAAAAATGTATCAAGCTTGATCATTGCTAATTTAATGAAAGATCACCTGCATTAGCATTCAACAGAAGAAAGTCAGTACCCTTCCACTTATGGAGAAAGTACTAAAAATTATATGAGATGGAATATTAAAATATTAAAGAGAGAAACCACCCACAAAGAACAAATTAAAGATAACAAAACTGGGGTAATACAGAGGAAAACCAATCTGTTTGCAGATAAAGTTACAATACAATAATCTAAATGTTATTCTGGATGAGGAAGGAGTACTAGGTTAGGTGGACTTTGATAGGTTATTTCAATACTTGAATTGATATCAAGCATACAAAATGAGGCTTCCCAATTCTGATTTATATTATTCTAAACCAAGAACAATATAGATTCCTTGTCAACAAATTGTATTCTTAATGCATGTAAGCTTAAAGACTAAAAAACGAGACAGTTTATTGGCCACATAGGAATTACTACTGTACATGGTAAAATTTTGTAAACACAGAAGCAAATTTAAAATGGCATACTTAATTAGAACACATATCGTCACCCTCATAAAATAATTGCCTGTCATTTTTCAGCAATTTCCAGGTTTTTGTCTACATCAATTTTTCAACATGTGATGTTCATTTTTGTATAGTTGCCTTCGACATTCAGGGTTTCAGTGTTCTAGAATTGGCCTTATCATTTCTGCCTAAATCTTAAGCCAACTGAGATAATGACAGTTCTTTTATGATTTCCTGTAGAGTAGAAAATAGTGACTTAGGCAGTTTGTTTACAAAGGTGACGATATATAACTGGGACAAGGCACTGACTCACCAAGATCAAGGTGTAGTTGGTGAGGCTGGGCAGGTCTTTGCCACAGGGATAGACTAACATGGTGATGAGGGTGTCCTAAAGTGTACCTGCAAAATGCAGACTATTCTTTAGACACAATAAAATGACTGAAAAAAGTCTTATTAGGCTACAGGCCCTAGTATACTGACCACAAACATGGCAGCTAGCACACAGAATTGTCACTGGCACCTTCACAGCTAAAAAGGGAGAAAAATATAACAGCAGATCCACACACTTTTAAGGATTTATTGGGAGGCAAGCTTCCTCTGAGGGGTAGCTAAAGCCTTGGACCGCAGGGAATTGGCTTATTGTGAGAGGGCATCCCAAAGTTTCCTTGATAATAGGTGACGTTAGGTTGGTTAATTTCTATATATAATTGTTGTCTTAATGAACCAACCAAACATCACCACCTAACATGGGGGTTTCGCTCCCCTCAACTCTCCCTGTGAGAATGTACGGCGCTTTGCTGAGGTGAGTTATTTCCGATAAAATGTTGTCATAAATTTTAAAAAAACATTTGCACTTGTTTTGACCGATGTAATCAGTAGAGGTGAAAGAAAGTTGAGCCCTGACACGTCATAAGATAAACAGTAGCCCAGACGCGGAAGGGAATAGCCAAATAATGGGAGCAAACATGGCATCTGGATCTGGATGATAATGCACAGGGCACCTTTCAGGTGCATAACACGCATATTTGTGTTGGCTGTTGGGGGAACGGTGGAGCCGAGTGTGCAGGGGAGGGAAGTGAATCAAGTGTTGTTGTGTTGTGGTGACAAGTGATTGTGTATTTGTTCTCTGAATGAATATCGTACCGCAGTCTAAAATCTGTTGAGGGAGGCTGCTCCAATCTGTTGAGGGAGGCTGCTCCAATCTGTTGAGGAGTTTGTTCCAATCTGTTGAGGGAGGTTGTTCCAATCTGTTGAGGGAGGTTGTTCCAATCTGTTGAGGGACTTTGTTCCAATCTGTTGAAGGAGGTTGTTCCAATCTGTTGAGGGACTTTGTTCCAATCTGTTGAAGGAGATTGTTCCAATCTGTTGAGGGAGGCTGTTCCATGACAGCTTAGAATAGCAAGCACCCTCCTATATTACTCCCCTTCCTTTTACCCTTACTGCAAGCTGATGAAAAGAGATTAAAAATGCTTTAAAACCCAATAAAAAACAGTTGATCTTACTACGATTACATATCACGTGCAGCTGTAAGTTACCTCGCCGCCGAGTTGAAAGCCGCCGCGGTGCAACGCTGACTTGCTGCTTGTCTTGTTGTTTTGTTGTCCCAGCTGGAGCTCTCAGCCTCAGCAACGGCTCCTTTTTTCTTCTTCCGTTCCGCTTTGAATCGCATTTTAGGTTCTCCTCATCGTTGTCGTTGTTATACATTTAGGTGTCATCACCACGGCTAGTCTGGAGACCCGCTGCTTCCACACCTTTGCTCCATCTTCAAGTACGTACACCCCTCCCTTGTTGTGCTTTCTCCTCTACCATTTTTTATCTTTTTTTTTCATGGGTGCCTACATGTGTATTATAATATGTTGTATAACACCTGGGTCCTGCCCTGGGGGGTTGATGTCCCTTGTTGTTTACCTGCAACAATAAACTATCAATCAATCACTGTATTGCAGCTGGTCTTGCTCTTGCTCTTGCTCTTGCTGTACAGGTGACCCGTTGGAGAGTCAGGCACATGGGATGTGAGGCACACTAGCCTGTAATTTGACGCCAACCCTCTAGAGCCACTTTTGAAAATGGGAGTGATCAGCCCTTCTTTTAGTTTTGATGGTATGGAGCCAGCGTCAAGAAATTTTCTCCAGATAGTGCTGATGGGAGTAGCCAGAGAGTGTTTACACTTCTTTAGGAGTATTGCCGGTACGTGGTCTGGTCCAGCAGTTGAATTTTCTTTGATCTCCTCTTTGGCCTTGATTACGTCCTTTTCTACAAAGCTGATGTCACTAATAGTTGTTACTTGATCATTGTCACTATTGAAGAATTCCCTTGTGTTTGTTATAACTTTCTGGGGCAATGGCACACTGAAAACTTTTTTCTGTATTGATCCTCTAATTAGTCTAATAGCTAGGTGTGTTGCTGACCCCGGGCCACCAGTCAGTTCCCCGTTATGATCTTCCAGTGGCCCTATTTTTCTTTCTGTGTTTGACTTTTTTCGTGCATAGGCGTAAAAGAACTTAGGGTTTTCTTGGGGTACTTCTTTACACTTAGATACTTCACTACGCACTCTTAGTCACTTCACTGCGTACACTTATATACTTCACCCTACAGTGAGCTCTGTTTTCTGTACACTTTGCTTCCACTGACTTCGCTTTTCTATTTTCTTTTCCTTTATCTTCACTTTACGAGTAGCTTCCTTTGAACTTTTTTTTTTTTTTTTGCATTTCTCTTTTCTCTCGTTTTCTTTGTTTCCACTATTACACTGTTAATTCTTTTCACTTCTGATTTTTTTTTACATTGCTTCCCTTCATTTTTCGTTCCTTCAGGTCATTTTAGCCACGGTATCTTCTTTTTTTTTCCTGTTTTGTGTTTTTTCCGCGTCGTCATTTCTTTCTTTCCATCCCTTCATATTTTGTTTCACTTTACCGGTACTTTTCTTTAGCTAAATCTAAAAATACAATATGCTACTCTTTACCTCCATATGGTCTAAAACCTCACACCACATCCCTTTACACAAAAGAAGAAAAAAAATCCACCGCGTCACCCGCCTACACCGTTCCAGCAGCAGAGCGAGCCGTTCTCCTCTTCTCCCACCAAATCCATTTTTCATCTCATCTCAATCAGAATTACCGCGGGATTTCCTTTGTTTCAGCATGTTGAGGCTTCGCATACTTGTCTTATTCAGTTTTTTACAGTCATTGCTGTTTGGTTCCATTTAGAAATAGACTGGTAAGGTATTCTGTATATTTTTGGATGAATGTGTATTGGGATTCATAAAATTAGTGCTGTTATAAATAAAGGTCTTGTATCCACTCCATCACAGTTTTGAATGAAAGAGCAGTTTTATCTAATTGCTTCACCGCTATCCCCTCGCCCTCTTTCCCCTTCCCTCTCATGGCTTTCACCTCCAATTCCTCTTTCTCGGCGTCTCATGCAGGTGTTTGGGGCTAAACAGGCTGGGTATAGGTGGTGTCCGCACTCCTCACTCTACCTGTTTCGTCTCCTATACTACTACTACTACTACTAATAATAATAATAATGATGATAATAAAAATAATAATAATAATAATAATAATAATAATAATAATAATAATAATAATAATAATAATAATAATAATAATAATAATAATAATAACAACAATAATAATAATAATAATAATAATAATAATAATAATAATAATAATAATAATAATAATAATAATAATAATAATAATAATAATAATAATAATAATAATAATAATAATAATAATAATAATGATAATAGTAGTAGTAGTAGTAGTAGTAGTAGTAGTAGTAGTAGTAGTAGTAATAATAATAATAATAATAATAATAATAATAATAATAATAATAATAATAATAATAATAATAATAATAATAATAATAATAATAATAATAATAATAATAATAATAATAATAATAATAATAATAATAATAATAAAAGTAGAGTAGCCTTGTTTATTACTAACATTTCCGAATACCCTTTCCATCAAACCATACTCGTTAGCAAGTGTATTTATCTATATCTATCTATCTATCTACACACACACACACACACACACACACACACACACACACACACACACACACACACACATACACATACATTCATACATACATACATACATACAGAGATATATATATATATATATATATATATATATATATATATATATATATATATATATATATATATATATATATATATATATATATATATATATATATATATATATATATATATATATATATATATATATATATATATATATATATATATTGTTTTTTTATATAGGAAGAACCAGAAAAAGGCAGGAGCACGCCAGGTAACATCCGCTTCAGATGTTGCGAGTGGTGAAGCACCGCGTTATATGAAGCGATTGGCACAAGCCAGTAAGCAGGATGTAAGTATCTGAGGCAGATCCACTGATCAGGATTGAGCAGGCTCCAGGAAACGTTGGGAGAATGCTTCAGAGTAGAATGAGCCACTGGAACAGATCCCGCCTATGACACAATGTTGTCATTATTACTAAAATATGCAACTACGTTGTACATAACGTGGCTCTTACATCACAAAAATAGCCATTTACCTATAATACGGTTGTACTACGAAACATGTTCATTTACATTTTTTAGCCACACGCCTCGCTTCCTTGATTATAATATTCACGAGTAAGTGGTGGTCATCCGACTGCAACAGTGATGTTTTCTCGTTGGTATGACGTTCTGTCAGTAATACCTGGCACTACTCATTTCTAGGTATTGATACACTGAATTTTGTAAAAAATGGATCAGTGCGTTATACTCAACAATTTTGGGCAATGTTGAGATAAATTTGTAAAAGGTTTTTGATGAAGTAAAGTAAGATTACCATCTGTACATTCAAAATGCCAAGATAGGCCTGTAATTCGAGCTGTTTCGATACTTTAAGACACTGGTGTAACTGAGTTCCCAGACTTGGCAACCCTGCACGCAGTGATGGAAACGATATACCCAGTTTGTGTATTTCTCTTGTCCGCGCTTCACACACGGAGGAAGGCGGGAAGAGGAGGCAGGTTCAGCGCAGGCGGTTGAAGGTGCAGGTAAGGAGAACATGTTACTTCAGGCTGCCTGCCACTTATGGGGTATTGCTAGAGCAGACGGGCTAAGCCTGAAAACAATTAGTGAGTCGGCATGATAGCAGATAGATCCTTTATTACTCGGCAAGCTGTGGTGTTAAGGCCTGATGGCATGCAGACGGAATGAGACTCATTTGTTACTAAGGTACCGAATAAATTATTCTAGTATGGGTATCTTGCATTTTCAAATGTACGACAAAACATGAGCCATGAGGGTTTGTCATTTACATGAAGCGTCAATTACTGTTACTAAAGCAGAGTGGCTGTTCACCAAGCAGTGGGCGGTCTCTCTCTCTCTCTCTCTCTCTCTCTCTCTCTCTCTCTCTCTCTCTCATACGTAGCCCACATCAAACATTGATTTAAGAGGCCTACGCACATTTTCAGATTGCTACAAGGATCTAGCCCCGCACCATGGCTGAACTCAAGCCCCTACCACAACATGCTCCCCCACCCTACTCAGCAGAGCCCCAAGGTCTCTCAGCCCAGCCCTCTGCCCCTGCCCAGCCGCCTGCAGCTGCCGTTGTCCAACCGCCTCCCCCTGCAGCGGCCCCCATCATTGCCCCAGTAATGCAGATTGCAGCGCCAGCAGCAGCACCACCAAATGTCAATGTAATGGTGAACCAAAATACACCGGCAGCCATAGGGGGCTGCTCTGTTTGTAAGGTGAGCCTATGTACAGTTTTTTGCTGTTTCACTAAGTGCATTGTTTTTTTTCTGGTATACTAATTACACTTTTTGCTCCTATACCAGGATCAGCCAAGGCCAAAGATGTTGATAAAACACCGGCTTGTGATTTTGTAACGAACAAAAAATGGATAAACATGTTGAATTTGCAGAAGGAAACTAACACACCATCCCACATAAGCACAATCAGGAAGTAAATATGGAAAAATCCGAATGGAGAGACAATGAGCAAAACCTTTATTCATACTGTATGTTTGGACATGGAAATGTGTAAGAGTAAGCAACAGAAAGCCTGTAATTTTATTGATAAGGTTGCCTGCTTTATCTCTTCATCAGGCACTTCAGTAACCTGATGGAAGCTTCCTCCGAAATAAGGATTGATTAACTTGGAAATGGTTAAAAATGTTTGAAATCAGCAGGAAAATGGTATTTAAACAAAGTCAAACATAACCCCATGATCGGCTATCTTTACTTAAAGGTAAAGTTAGGGGCATGCGCCACAGCTGCGTTTGGCCTCGGTGCCCATCTCCGTCGCATTGGCCCTTGAGCCTGTGGTGGGTAAGACCGTTATACAGGGCAGGTGTCACATCCGTGTTATAACAGTTTGCCATTCCCCAGGTACCCATTTATTGACCAATCTGAAAGGGAGGATAACAGCTGGGTGAGTTGCACGCAGACTGTCCGGACTGGGAATCGAACCTGGGCCCGAGGATTCGTGGGTACGCATATACTATAGTCCGACTCTGCTACCGAGTCATTTTGGGCGTGGACCGCTCGGGGAGTTCCCTGGCAATAATGCTGCCAAATTTTTAATGTAAACAGACTATTTGATACACAGCTTCAAATAGTAGCCTACGTATATAGATGGCATGTGGCAGTAATGAGACAAAATCTTGCTTTTGTTGTTTAATGAGGCGGGTAGGGTTAACAGGAGGTGTAGGACAACTCCAGCTGCGGGGGCGACGGGCAGTGGCTTCCCAGGTGGCGGAATTGGGTGGTGCTGTGGTCTCGACTGCTGCTTCCTCTCTTCCCGTTCCTCGCGCCCAGCACGAACCTCACCTCCGAGGCGGGCGACTGAACCGCACAGTGCTCTGCTTCGAAAACCCAGTGAACCTGCCCACACAATCATTATTCCTAACTAGCATGAAACATTATACTACATGGCATAGAGGGAGAGTGATGTATTGGGGATGATGCAGCAACGCTGTGAAGAGGTTAGGGACCCACCCAAATTTACTTTATATTTGTGTCGGACTATAGCCACTGCACTACGGAGACGCACTTTTATAAAGAACAAAATAATACATTTACCACAACCTGACAACTTGCTTTACTCAGTTTTAGTGTTGGGTTTGCATGAATCAGCCTTCAGCTACATGTTAAGGGAAGAGTAACTCGTTGGACTCGGTGGGCCAACCCTCGGCCAGTCATGGGCCGGGAGCATCGCCCCAGCAGCACTCGTCACTTGTCAGCCTACAACTGGAAACAAAATGGAAGTTTCACCTCAGCCGTGTGCTATGAATAAATTCTATATTCTTTCCTGCCCTTTTTTTTCTGATCTTCGTTACCTCGCTACTGACCCAGCAGTGCGGGTGGTCTTGCGATCACTATTTCATAGCGATAGTTTACTGTCCATAAGGTAGAGCTGTGGTTTTATCGGTTTAGTGATAGTTCCTATAATTAATTGGCGAGTTTAATACTTTTACCTTCGTATGCAGACCACTAACTACACCACTAACTATGTCTGAAAACTTTTGTGATCTAAACTCCTGTCTTTATATACTTTCCAGATAGGGCGAATGGAGAGCAGCCCCTCATTCTGGACGTGGATGTGCTGTTTACTTATCTTCCCTTGTGGCATTATACCCGGCCTGCTAGTCTTTTTTTTCTGTTGTCGGCGTCCGAAGTGTACTAGCTGTGGGTACACAGTATAAGGAGTCTGCTTAAACATATCATTATTTTACTATTACTGCTAAACAATAGAGTTCTGAAGCTTGATATATAAATCTCGGATATTTTTAACTCTTCGCCAACTTGGAATACTGAGTGTTAAATTACTTTGATAATCTAAAAGAAATACAATAGAATATTTTTCTGTGCCTGCTTACATTATGAGTGAGCAGAGCGGGCCACTTTTAAATATTTTGCTTCAGTATTTTTTTTATCTTGAGTGTTAAAATCGTTTGTACTTTTCATAAATGTTAACTTAATTACGCCATTAAAAAGTTTGGTGGGTGTGCCTAGACAACCAATTATTGCATGCAAAGTAAGTGCTGAATGTAAAGTACGACAGAACCAGATTGAGAGCCACATGCAGGCTACAGTGATTTGGGCAAAGTTATCGCGAGTCATTCCGTCAGTTGCACAATACTATTAGGTTAATACTGTACTGTTAGGGTAATACAGTATAATATTGATTTGGCAGACCAGAATTTGCCAGTTTTACTGATGCCTAAATCAATTCAATCACAGGAATCACACCAGTTCAAAGCAGTCATGATCTAAGCTCCGATAAGTGAAATGTGGAGCAGTCTGTGGCAGTGTACGATATCTTTTAATGCTTTAATTGTTTTGTCGTAAGGATCATAAACTGCTTGGTAGTCTTACCATTACTGTTATTTTTGTATGCAACACCAGTAATAGTAATTATTGGCTAGCTTGAAAAGATCTTATAACATTGTTAATAGGACAGTACTTGCAAAACCTCATTTGTATCAAATAAATCACTATATAAATTTAGGGACTGTAATGCTATTCACTGTGATATACTTAGTTTAATTTTCTTGATAAAAATATTGCTCACTGGTATTTGTACAAAAAAATCTGATCAAAGTAAATAGTTGATAATTAAATAATTATAACTAATACTTATCATTATAACCCCATTACCATATTGATTTAGAAGGATTTCTCTCTCTCTCTCTCTCTCTCTCTCTCTCTCTCTCTCTCTCTCTCTCTCTCTCTCTCTCTCTCTCTCTCTCTCTCTCTCTCTCTCTCTCTCTCCTTTTATAGTTTATTTTCTTACACTTAAGAATATATCATACGATAATAATCATACTATTACTACTACTACTACTATTACTACTACTACTACTAATAATAATAATAATAATAATAATAATAATACGTAATATCCAATGATTCTGCGTAGGCACTTATTACCAAAGGCATCCGTGCGCCCTAGAGTAAGACGGAACACAAACGACTTGAAGATCCGAGTCTTTGTCCCTCTGCACAGATATCTGTAATGCCATATACTTATGCTGAGAAAGTCCATAACCCTTAGGCCAAGACGGCCGATCAGCCGTAAAATTTCCTGCGCGAGACCAACCGTTGTTGTGAAATATGTTACTTAAGTATGAAATTTCCCAAGACATCAATGTTGTCCTCGCCACACGGATGACCTGACTACGGTTCCATCTAGCAAACCTTCAAATACGTGTAGCTACACCATGAGGCAATTAGTGATCAATACTTGTTTATTCATGTATATGTTGCTGTAGGAGGTGCTAATATGAGATATATTTTCTATTTGTGTGAGTGATTGTGTGGTGTGCTTACAGAGATTAGAGAGGCTGGATAGTTGGAAGGGCCTGCTCGCAAGTGGTCGAACTTTGCTCCCGAGGTCTCTGATTGGCCCGTGACCCAGCGCGTCTATGATTGGTCCGCCGCTTCACCCCCCCCCCTTTCCCCCACCCTCCCCGACTTCTATCCCCTTCCCCATTTCGGCATCAAAACAAACTTCACAAGCACAAAATTGATATGCAGCCAAATCGAACTAGTTCCTATATTTTTTTACTTTTTTGTTGAATGTTTTTGTTGATAAACGAAGAACCTAAAAAAAAAAAAAAAAAACTGCGGATGTTGGGATTGTATTGACGAACTTCATGATTTTATTTATTACCTTGAAGACCTCATTCCGAACCCCAAATCATTATAGTACAGACATATTTTTGACATAATCAACAACTCTCGGATTTATTTCCCTCGTAGGCTACCTGCGTGGTAGCGCATTTTCTCTACTTTTTTTTTCCATATTCACATGTAAAGGGGAAAATTTTGGGATTTCCCTAGATAATGAAAATGTCCAAGATTTTTTGTTATCTTAAATTAGTCTAAAGATAACCCATCATGACCTTATCTAACCTTACCAAAAAGGAAGAAGATCGAAAGTGAGATGGAAGTATGGGGTTGAGATATATGTGGGAGATTAATTGATGTCAGGTGGGAAGACGATCGAGTGATGGATGACGAGGACCAGACTGGTTTGGGAGCGGCTTGTTTGTGGCCACCTCTTGGCTCAATGCTAATTAATTCCTTACAGTGATCTCAAATGAAATGAATCTCTCAATACATAATATGTGCTTCAATAAACTATCAATCAATCAATCAATTTAAAAAAAAACGAATCATGCAACTTGAAGGACACGTATAGAAGTTTTAAGTATATCATCATCGTATGGACGACGCAAGTTCGAATCCCCACGCTACCACCTCGGATTTTTCAGTCACCGCAGAGTGTCTTAAAACTACCCACATGCTGTCCTGAAGACCACCCATCAACCCGGACTCTAGAGGAAACCGTCCAAGTTAATCAAGAACGAGTTCCGGGGGGCAGCACAGCCACACCTCTGTTATTCCTCCCCTCACCCAACCCAAGCAGGTACTGCATTTTCCTGTCAATACTACTTCCTCTCTTCTCACTTCATTCTTCCACTCCTATTTCTTTCACCACTATATACCCTTAACATCTCTTTGTCTTGCATCCTCACCTCTCACATTCCAGTAGCAAGTGGTTCACAGTATCACCCAATCCTCTCTCACACATCACGCACAGCTTGCTTCCACAATTCTTCCATCTGTACACTCTACTGTTCACCTCTTAGTAGGAACTTGGTCCTAGCTTTGAACAGCAGGTCTCCTTCATAGCTACCATCATAGAAACTTTCATACCTTGGCTGGTCCTTCTCCCTATATCATTCCAGGGTTGGCCTCCCTGTCATTCCTCTTTTCCATTCTTCCTTTCCTCTCTCTTCCACACGCCTATTTATTTCTCTTTTGCACACCTCCATTCCTCATAACACCTCTCACAAACATTTCCAGTTCTCCCGCTCACATTTTGATGGAGTCTTTCATCCACTTTCCACACATGTCCCATTCACATACCTTTCTTGCCCATTTGCTCTAATTCATTCTCTGTAGCCTGACGCTCCATCCCATATCCCCCCTGATTGCTTCCACTATCACATACCTATTGGCTCCTAAGGCTGGTCTATCTGCCTTGTTTTGCACTACTTCCAGTCTATCCAACTCATTCCACGTCCTTTCCGTCGCTTCAAGCCAATCAAGCCCGTACATAATACTAGGAACTGCGACTCCCTTCCACTGACCCCACACCACTTCATACTTATTGGCCCTACGTACGTACATACGTACATCTTGCTACGCTACCTATAGCCTACCTACCCATTGGTTTGCTCTGGCTATTAATTATTTCATGCTTGGTTTTCTCATGCCCTTTCTCATCTAGCAACATACATAATACTAGGAACTGCGAGTATACTCTTTTGTTCTATTTATCACATTTACACCTAGCACCCATGATCCTCTCCCTATCCTCCTCCTCCCCATTCACTACCAACAATTGGCTTTTCTGCTTACTGAACCTGACACTGAAATCCTGGGGATATGATACTCAGTCACTGCATTTCCTGTAGTTCCCTGTGGTCCTCGCTAAGGATTACCACATTGTCTCCACACATCAGCACACTCAATACATATTTCCCACTTTCACACCATAATCTGTACGTTTCACTCTCAATGCTAATTCTACATACAGCCCGAACAGCACCTATGGGGGACAGGACGCACCCCTCTCTGGATCACTCCCCTTTTAATTACTGGTCACCAAATTTACTCACCATCCTGTCTCTATATCTCTCATACTGAATTTGGTCCTAGTGTTTTCATACATGCTGCTAATAATCTTAACGACCTTATCACTCACGCCAATCTCTCCTAAAACCTTGCTGGCTGAAGGGCCACTCAGAGACCTCGGGAGCAAATTTCGGACACCTGCGAGCAGGCCGGGCCTTTCGAATATTGGTTCCAAGGATTCTAGTAGAGTATTATCTTCTCTAGACCCCTTGATTGGGTCTTTGCAGGCGGTGACAACCCCGCCGTTCGTGATGAGTCGAGTGCAGACATGATTCTACTGTAAGCAATTTAAGATTTTTTTTGACCTATGATCATACGAACTTCACTGGCAGAATTTATTTCAACCTTGTCTCATACATCTGAATCTACTCTACACAAAAAAATGAGATGTTTAAACAGGTAACAGTAACACTACGAGCCTAAGGCCTGAGCGGCAGTGTTGTGTTGTCGTCGTGAGGTGGCAGCCAGGCAGCACCGCGCCAGTCTGTGACCTGAGGGAGCCGCGCCGGGAGGAAACTGTTCGGATATATAAAGTGACGAACCTGCTGGTTCTTGGCGTCATCTGAATGGCGGCGACCCGCAGAAAGACACGCGACAGCGAGGCGGCCCATCAGCCGCTGCTCCCCGGTGAGTGGCGGCCAGCTGCCGCGGGGCGCTACGCACCCTCATGACTCGCCTGCTGGGGAACTTGACGACGTTCATATCCCACGCTATACCCTAACCCAAAATGTTAGGGGTAGCCACCCTCACACTAGGGGCTGAGATAAAGTTAAGAGTTAACATTCTGCAATTGCACTAAACGTTCTATAAACTGGTCTACTTGTTTTCATACTCCCAGGTTAAGGTAATTATTGAGAATCACTACGCGCCTCCAAAATACGATATTACGCCTCCATATTATACTTAAGGGACGAAATACATGTCCCTTAACCATAATATGAAGGCGGAAAAACTTAAAAGTAAGAAAAAGTGGTAAAGGTAGTGAAAAAGACATACATATGCGTGCTTTGTTTTTGTGGTGGCCATTGGGAGGTGAATAGTGTTGCCAACGATCCGGTTAGTGATGATACGTTTAGTTAGCCATTAGCCCACGCATGTGAGACCAGGTCCACCACGCGTGGTTATTTATTTTTTTCAGAACACGCACCTATACCCAAAGGGTTTTGTGAAGGTTTGGGCTGGGTATAGTATTAGGTAAAAGTGCGTGTTCTAAAAAAAAAAAATAACCGCGCCTGGTGGACCTGGTCTCACAAGCGTGGACTAATGGCTAACTAAGTGTACCATCGCTAACCTAGTGTACCATCACTAACCGGATTGTTGGCAACACTGCTCACCTCCCAATGGCCGCCACCAAAACAAAGCACGAGTATGTATGATATGCCTTTTCACTACCTTTACCACTTTCTTTACTTTTAAGTTTTTCCACCTTCATATTATGGGTAAGGGACACGTATTTCGTCCCATAACTATAATATGGAGGCGTAATATCGTATTTTGGAGGCGCGGAGTGATTCTCAATAATTACCACGATTAAGATAGGCTTGTTAGATTTTTCATAGGGCATGAAAAGTAATCATATAGGTTAGTTGCTGCCATATTACTCCAGGTAAATATGGAAATTAACATACCAGTAACCATCTTGTATGAGGTTAATGCTGACATTGTGTTGCATTCTATACATATACCATATACCATAAATATATACCGCATACTGTATATATATTTTATAGAGTAATATATATACTACTGTACTATATGCATGTATACCATACTGTAAGAACAGTACCTTGTGGAAAGTGACCTGCAAGCTCTGGAGTTTATTTACTACTGGCGAGTCTTTGCCTTGGCCAGTAGCGCCCATCTGGTGATCAAAACCAAGACTTGGTAGAGGGAGTGTTTGGTCAAGCTTCATACTACTATCGTATTGCCCAAATTCCATTTAACTATATGGTACCTTAACACAATCTCTTCATGTCACAAAACACACAAGAAATTAATCCAGACCAGGAAAGGGTTTTACCAGCGCCGTGGACCAAACCCACGACAAGTGAGATGGGAATGCCATTCCTTAACCGGTCAGCCAAAAAGGTACCCCACCCGCAGAGTGAGTTATGGGAGCCTAACTCATCAAGCTGGTCAGCACTACACAACTCCCCCTCCCCATCTAGATTAATTTATGTTTGTTTATCACTGAAACAACTTTTTTTATGAACTCTTCAGAGAGTATGGGCCATCCATCTTCCTGTTACCCACAAAGGGGGGAGACAACAGAACGCAGGAGAGGACGCCCAACGCATTGCTACCACATGTACTGCTCAAAATCACCTTCACTGTATCTCCACAAGAGCTCTGCATGTCACAAAACACATGAGAAATTAATCCAGACCAGGAAGGGGTTTCACTGGCACTGGTGATTGAACCCGTGACCAGTGAAATGGGAAAGCCACGACTTAACCAGTCGGCAAAAGAGGTATCCCACTCGCAGAGTGAGTAATGGAACTCTAACCCATCAGGTGGGTCAGCACTACACCATTAGAATAGACATGGTATTATAGTTATGTATTACCGGTTGTACTAAAACTTTTTTATCATCACACGAACATGACAAAACATGCAAATGACAGCCTGGAGTTGACAACTCACTCACCAAGAGCAACACCAAAACAATGGCCACCATAAGTGTTTCCTTGTTGTCAGAGGAGACTGCCTGTAGGGTCTGTCACAGCCCTTCAACAGTGACATCCTCTTATCTGATCTGTACACTTCCTATAGGTCCTGGTTAAGCCTAGGGGTATTTAGCATCCAAGACACTTGCTAACATTTTAGTCTTATTTTGAGAAAACAAGCATGTCTTTGACTATGACAAATAAGGTAATTTGTGAGAGCAAAGCAATCTGGCAGTGTTTTGTATATGCAAAAGGTACTGCATAATAACAGTACATATAACACAAAGATGTCCTTCACAGTGAGATGGGCATAATTTTGGAGTAATACCCAACAATCTTAGGACTTAGGGGAATGCAAGGACACTGGGTGGGTGAGATGAAAATTACTATTTTCCAGAATAAAAAATTGCTTACTCTTCTAAAAGGCAACAGGATGTATAAAAATAACCAAGTTCTAAAATTCTTATTGCAAAAACAAAGTATATATTTTTTTAAAAATTCCTTATCGATGGATATTGTTGTTTTCATTCGTCCACACAAAACACTGCACTTTCCCAGGTCTCCAAGTTTGTTGAGAAAGAAGAGCATGGCATTTGTTTAATTTAGTAAACATATTTAAGGTAGTAATGATTGTGAAGCATTTTTTTGTATTTTTTCCTTGTAGAAATGGATGAGGAGAGGAGCAGAGGAGGGCTGTCCAAGGATCGTAGCAGCATTCTACTGTTGCTTCTACTCTATGTGCTGCAGGGTATTCCTTTGGGACTAGCTGGTAGCATCCCCATGATCCTACAGAACCGGCATGTATCCTACAAAGAACAGGTGTGGCTTGGGAAAGAGAGAGACTCACATTTTCTGAAGTGACTTTATTTTCGTGCCTCATCTCTTTTCAGCTAAGCTGTGGCAAAGTACCCAAAAGTATTTCTGTTTGTAATACCTCTACAATCACTGTAGTCTTGTAACATTTTTACTACCTCGGGAACTGAGTTGGCAAGCACCTTCCATCTCTGCCGTACTTTTTTTAACACAATTTCGTCAATTGTCAGTGTGTTCAATGGAGGGATATATTCTCTGTAAGGAACGTTATTGGCTGACACATTTCGTTAATTATTATCAGCCTCCATGTGTGTTTGTCAGTTAGTTAGAGGCCATGTGGCTCTGTTGTTATGATGTTCAACTTTTGACCAAGAGGTGGCAAATTTATCCCAACTCAGAGCAGCTTCTTGGTTAGAGTTAGTGCTTTCTTGTAACACTAGCAAAGCTATATGATTCTATCATTCTAGCTCTCAGACTCTGGGAAGCTTACATTTTTTAAAATTTTATAATTACTTCTTGATAGTTGCATATAAAAAAGAGGTTTTAATAGATACGTATATGTATACCTTAACTCATCTTCTGCTCCTACTTTTCAGGCTACCTTTAGTCTGTCTTTCTGGCCATTCAGCATCAAGCTGCTTTGGGCACCACTAGTGGACTCGCTCTTCCTTGAACAGATGGGGCGCCGCAAATCCTGGCTTGTGCCTTCCCAGTACCTCATAGGCAAGTTTCCACCACCCTTGGGAAGGTCCTTATCATTAAAGGATAAGATTTTATTCCCAGTGATTAAGGTAGCCCTTAATTTTGTACTTTTTTTAAAGTTTCAAGCATCATCTTATACTCTTGTATATACAGTAATAAGTTGTAAGGCAATATAGCATAACTCATCTTATTTGCAGGTGGATTCATGCTATTGCTGTCTTCATACATCAATGACCTGCTGGGGGAAGACACAGCTCATGCTCCCAATGTTACCCTCATCACCTGTGTCTTCTTTGCCCTCAATTTCCTTGCAGCTACTCAGGACATTGCTGTTGATGGATGGGCTCTCACCATGCTATCCAGGTAAGTCTCCTCAGTGGCCTTCTTTGATTCACTTTCCTTTCATTCTCCTCTCTTTTTCTTGCACCATTATTATTATTTTTATCATTATTTTCCTTTATTATTATTATACTAGTTATTATAATAATTATTATTATTATTATTATTATTATTATTATTATTATTATTAATACTGTACTTGTGATGGTGGTGGTAGTAGTAGTAGTAGTAGTAGTAGTACAGCAAAAGTCTGGATAACAGAAAACCTTCACCTGTTTAGATTTTTTTTTCTTTTTAGTTCTGCCTGTAGCACCAGTAGATTCTCTTGAGGGGCCTCTTGGACGGCCCCAGCCCGTTAGTGGAGCAGGCTAATTTTATTTATAGTGGTTACCGTGATATATGACTCTTGCTTGGCCCGTGTTTAACCCTGGTTCTCCACTTGAACAAAGTCGCTGGAGTTAGGGTTGATTGAAAATTTTGGCAGCATGTGGGTAGTCTTCCACCACTCAGTGATGGTTTGAAAATTAGATTAGCGAGTGTTTTTCATACTCTAGGATGGCGCCCCTAATCATCACAACCCTATGCAGTCTACCATCGATTTAACACGATGAGTTCTGGAGGAACTTGTTTTAAATCAATTTTGTGCTCCATTGAAGTTTTATTTCAGTTGGATTTATTAGATTGGTACTGGAGTGCAACACTACAGATAAGCATCTATACTGGGTAGGAGTTAAGGAGCAAAGTTATACCAGTAAATTAGTATGACTGGTTGTTGCAGAGAAGGCTCTGACTTCATAGAAGATGGTGATGATTTGTCTGAGTCTTGACTAGGTGGCTTTCATTACCTCACAAAATTATGATACATATTTCGGCACAGTCAGATAGTGGAATATTTTGGGATTCTTGTGAAACACAAATTCTCAAATCAAAATGGTGCAAATTAGTGTACCACTTTATAATGCTGATAATGTGTAAACTATTATACATGGTGTGAATGTGTAATTTAGCTATCTTTGTATAGTCTTCATTTCATTTTACAAAGTAAGTGATGACAGAAGAAAGATCACAAAAGGCAGAGCTATGGTTTAACCACTTAAGTACTTAGGTTTTAAAATTCCTGTTTTATGACTACCTATCAGATACCGTCAACCGGGGTGACTTCGGACAGTTTTCAAGGTTTTTTTGCTTATGAATTTTTTGTTTCTAGGCCTAGGATCTATGCTGAGTGTGCATTCACTCTGTATTGTTAAGGGCTATCATTACATGGTGCCTCATTTTCATGAAACTTAATAGTTTTTGTGCCAAGTGAAAAAATATGGGCGTCCGAAGTCACTCCATGTCTTAAGGGACTTCGGGCACCCTTTGGGGGACTTCGGACTTTGGCTGTATTTCATTAGCTTTACGTATCTGAGCCTGTTCGCACATTCCGGGGGTGACTTCGGACAATGTTGAACCGGGAAAAAAATTGGCAAAAATCTTAAGAAAGAAGTTCCCACATTTCAGGTCAGTAGTAGCAGGGAAGTAAAAGATGGTCAATAATTTTGAAAAAAATGTTATTACAAAAAAAACATAAGATGTAGAGCACAGTTTTAGTTTTTTGGGGAAGCGTAATGATCACATAATCACCACAATTTTTTTTTATAATGGTAGGGCAACATTCAAGTGTGTTGAGCTCTTTGAAGTGCACACTATTTTACATTTCATCAGATTTTATCATGATGAATTTAACTAGAAATTTATTCTTGTATATGTTATTTTGTAGCTAAGTACTTCTATTTCATATTTTCATGATATGTAGAATATTCAACATCACTGGACTGGCACCACCACCCCTACCCCGGATCCAAAAGTTAACTTGAGTTCATCTCTTGGACGGGCTTCGTGCTGGGCCCAGGCTCCGTTGATGACATTACTGACGATCGACAGATCCGTGAAAACAGAATAGGTAGTGGGAATATGTAGTTATATTTAGGTGTCCGAAGTCACCCCATTTTGAGCCATTTTTCAACATGCCTCCATTCAAGTGATATTTACAGGTGTGTAGGATATGTTAAGCACCCCTGAATCATTCTAATTGCTCTAGTTAAGCATGTTTGTTTTCTCCAGTTTTGATGTTGTGTGTAATACAGATCATTCCTGCCAGAAGAAGTTTTCTAAGGGGGGTAAATTTTACAAAATCTCAAAAACACATATTGTGCTTGTTTTCAAAACAGAAACGTGTCTCAAGAAAACAACATTCTTATTCGAAAACTATAAGGCAAAAGACAAATTCTGACACTAAAATCATCTAGCTTGTTGCAACTGGCTACAAGTTATAAACATGTCAACTTTTTATCCACTTTTTGTCCGAAGTCACCCCGGTTGACGGTACTTGTAATGTAAGAATTTGTGATATTCACTTTCTCAAAACATGATACAGTACAATTGGATTACAATTGATGAATGAAAGAAATTATGCATATGATGAAGATTGAATTTAACGTAAGAACATTAGAACGTAAGGAGTCTGCAAGTGGCCATTGGCCTATACAAGGCAGTTCCTGTAATCCTAACCCCACCTTGCCTTACTACCTTACTATCCATAAATTTATCCAACTATCTTTTCATGACTACACAACTATTATATATCCAGCTAGAATATGGAAAAAAATGGAAATAACATTGTTAATGAAATGTTATGAGATTATGTGCTCAAACTTTTAGCTTTCATTTCACACTTTCTACTTTCATTCCAAAGACAGAATGTTGGTTGGGCCTCAACATGCAATTCTGTGGGCCAGACTGCAGGTTACTTCCTGGGTTATGTGGTCTTCCTGGCTCTTGAGTCAGAAGACTTCTGTGTCAACTACCTGGGCTCGTCAGGCTCATTAGTCACACTTTCAGGTGAGCATCCTTTTCCACTTGAATTGCTTTCATATATGCTGATGAGTACCTAGATCGTCATATTTCAGCTTGTTTAACCCAAGAAGGGCGACAGACCTCAATTGAGACTTTTAAACTGTATATAATTACTTATTTAATTTTTAGGTGCATTCTTGTAATATTCAACAAGATTTATTTGTTTGATTGTTTGAGAGAGAGAGAGAGAGAGAGAGAGAGAGAGAGAGAGAGAGAGAGAGAGAGAGAGAGAGAGAGAGAGAGAGAGAGAGAGAGAGAGAGAGAGAGAGAGAGAGAGAGAGAGAGAGAGAGAGAGAGAGAGAGAGAGAGAGAGAGGTAGAGAGAGAGAGATAGAGATAGAGAGAGAGGAGAGAGAGAGAGAGAGAGAGAGAGAGAGAGAGAGAGAGAGAGAGAGAGAGAGAGAGAGAGAGATGATGACAATGTGTTGCCTACTATATTGATTCTATGCTATTTTTATTTCAGGATTTCTTTACTTTTGGGGTATTGTGTTTGTCCTCACTACCACTGTTGTCTGGCTACTTAAACATGAGGAACCTGCTCCAAAGGTAAATACAAACACACACACTACACACATCACTTAAATCCTGCATATTACAACTATTCAAAGAAGTATGTTAACACTACATAAACTGCACAGTTGACAGATTTATATTTTTCACTGTTCATGTACTATCAAGACAACTCTGGAACTAAATTTGGTCATTTTCTTCAGCATCTTCCTGTTCTATTATTGGAGAAACATGTTTTTTTTTCTTGCCTTGTCTTCTTTACCCACTAAATCATCACAAAATTCAACACTAAATTTAAACATCACAGGAAAGTGTTCATTAATAGCAGGTAACTTTTCTAGTATTTTATGTCAGTGGTTAATGGTCTAAGTGAACATATTCATTGCCATCAGGAGGAGCAAAGTGAAGGACTGGTGGGAACTTACAGCGTGTTGGTCCGTATCCTAAAGATGGACACCATGAAGCAACTAATCATGCTTCTTCTCACATGTAAGGTGGGTGCCATTCTTCACCACTATCTTTCTCCCCCTTTCCAGTTTTTTTTTTCTTTTTTCCATCTTCCTTGTTCTTCCTTTCCTTTTAAGTATTTCATTTTTCATTAATAAAATGATTCTTTGTCTTTTGTAGTTTGCTCTCAGATGAAGTGAAGAATGGGTAAGTTCTATTAAATGCTTATTTATTTTCTACTCCTAGATTGGGTTTGCTGCTGCTGATTCCCTAACAGGCCTCAAATTGACGGAAATTGGTGTGCCAAAGGATCGCCTGGCATTGCTTTCTATACCTCTCATCCCTGTGCAGATCCTTCTTCCCCTCTACATCTCCCGATATACTGCGGGTCCACGTCCCCTCACCCCTTTTATAACAGTGTACCCTCTCAGGTGCGTTTTGGTTGTACTTTTCACGTTTTTTTTTTTTTCTCACTTGGGCAAGGATATTAGCAATAGAGAAGGGGGCATGTGGATCAGCAAGATGCCATGAGCTAAGTAATAAATATGATAAGGATGTAAAAGCATAAGTGTAGCTGGTGGAGTGGTGGAATGGATAAAGTCTAATTGATTAAGGTGGATTGGACACATGAATTTGCAGAGTGGAGATTTATTGAATATGGAGTAGGAGAGTCAATTAGTAGAGTCAGGATTGGCAAATAGATTACAGTTAAGATTAGTATTTGACAGGACTGAGGAAGATGGGATGGGTGATGTGAAGCTTGTGAAAAGAGAGTGAAATATAAACAGGGAGAACTGGCATCACTTTTGCCATGGCATGCTCCTCAAGGGGTAAATAGATGTTGGTAGGCTAATCTGTCTGCCAAAATTGTTATATCCCTCATTTGAATTAGGCTGTGGTCACTGAAAACCAATAAGAAGTTTTGCTATTGACTTAGATTATTCAGAAACCCCATGTTGTGCATAGGTACAGGAGAGTTTACATAGAAGGTAGTTTTTATGCCCTTTATTTTTGTTCTCGATTCAAGGCTTGTGTTTGGCCTAGTCTTTGCCGGCATTGTGTGGGCGACACCCCTTTTCAAGCTCTCTGATGGATCTTTCCCTCTCATTTACTATGGACTCATTGTTGTTACTTACCTCATCCACCAGGTAAGTCAAACAAACTGGTCTCCTAATGTATATATATCCCGCTGTTCCCATTTCTGCCCTGTTTTGACCCCATTGGCCCATCATAGTTCCCATTTCTACATCATCCATTCCCCAGTTTGACAGCATCATGACCCCATTTTAAATGTTTGTTTCCTTTTGTCCACATTTCAACACTGCTGTGTTTCCTTTCCTTCTGTTCCTGTTTATGCATAACTTTGTCCCCTTTTGTATATTGCCTTCTTTTTTTTTGTTCATCACCTCATCCCCATTTGTGCAATGCCTTCTTCACAGTTTATGCATTCCCTTGTCCTATTTATGCATCATCTTTTGTACTCCATTATAAATTACCTTGTTCTTTTTGTTTTTTCTTTTTGTTTTCATTCCCCCTTTTCGTGTTTATTGTTTTTTCACTTGTTTTGTCAAAAAATAGTTTTGTCTTTACCATGCAGTAAAAAAAATATATACTGGATGCTTCCCCACCCCCAATCAGTTTTGTCTTTACCCATGTTTGGAGATTTCCCACCACTAGTCAGGATAAGAAATTCAGTGATGAGTGTTCCAGCATTCGTCAGTATACTAGCAGGTTGCAATGACTTATGATGGCTTATCTCCTTAGTTTTTTTTTTAAACTATTTGATATCAAACTTTTTATGAAGTGAATGCATGTTTTTTAAAGATCTTACTATTTATTTTTGTGATAATATTATTTTGACAAAGAATTTTTCTCCTTTACTTCAAACTTCCTAACATTTTGTCTTACACCCTGTTCAGGTATTTCTCAACTGCATGTTTGTGGGAGTGATGGCATTTTTTGCAAGAATCAGTGACGTTAGTGTGGGAGGCACTTACATGACTCTGCTCAATACCTTTACTAACTTGGGGGGCAATTGGCCCTCCTGGATGGCCCTGCGCTATGTCTCAGAGCTTACTTGGACCAACTGTCTTGGGGCTGCCAACCCTACTCTATCCACCTGCACCACTGATCAGGAGAAACAAGTAAGGATGATGTAAGGTTTGTCCTGTTATGTCTGTCATGCTGTCAACACAACTGTTTTTGCCATTACCATCATCATTGTCATAATCCCATTTCCCCAAAGCATATAGTGGGGAGTCAAAAGGCCATGAGACCGTTCTGATAAGTATTCAATGCAAAGAATGCTTGAACCTTAGCTTTTCAGTACCACAGGACAGGAGCAGGCAGCCTCCGGCCTGTGGGCCATATCCGGCCCATGAAGGCCTAGCGTCCAGCTCACCACCCTGCTAGGCACTTACATGGAAATCTGTCCCATGAGCCCCCCCCCCCAAAAAAAAAAATCAAACTGCATCTGATGGCAAATGCTGTTAGGCAATCTTACTCTCCTTGCCTCACTCTGCGAGAATTGTCAGGTCTGTCCTTTTAAAGATAATCTGTCCTCTTTGAGATTTGCTTGTCCTGTTTAATTTAAACAAAAAAAGAACAGGGTGAAACTGTTTTGTTGTATGGCCATGCAGTCATATGTGTGCAAGATGCAGCATGAGATTGCCACTTTCCTCCGTGAGAAGAATCTTCCCCATGCTGATCACTTTGACCCACAATAGCTCACTCGCCTGGCCCTACTCATGGATATTACTGCGCATCTGAATGCCCTCATTGTGAAGCTACAAGGCAGAGACATTCTTGTGACAGACATGCATGCACACATCAATGCCTTCAAGGTTAAGATACACTCAGTTGTCTGATGTAAAGTGTGCGTATTTTCCTTGCCTTGGTGCTTGAGCCCCTGGCAATGTGTGCCTGAGCAGTTGTGTTAGTGTTGTCATATCTCTGAAGGAGGAATTTGTCATCTGTTTCACAGGAGTCAGGCTGCTGGCTGTAGACTTAAAACTGTTCATTACCTCCTTTGACTTCCCTGTGGATGATGCCACTGCCCCACTGCAGATGGAGTTGGTGGAGCTACAGTGCAACAATGAACTTAGGGCAGAGTTCTGCACCTTTCCTCCACTGTCCATCATCCACGACCTCGTCCTCCCTTTTAGTAATTTCCAAAAACACATTGCACATGTTGCATTGAGGCCATGTTTGGAAGCATCTACTGTTGCAAACTGTTGTTCTCCAAAATAAAGGATATAAAGTCTCAGCTTCCCTCCCAACACTTGAACCTCCTCCTGCATGACATTATTCTGTTGTCTACCTCATCCATTGAGCTGGACATTGAAACACTTCATGGCAAACAGCACCAATTGTCTCATTGATCTGACATTTTCCACTTCTCAGATTTCACTTTTTTTTTTACTTTGGGGTTCTCGTTTCTCACTCCAGCCTGTGGCTTGCTCCCAAAAGTCTCATCTGGCCCTCAATTAGAAAAGGTTGCCCAACCCTGCCATAGGAGCTATTTTTATAGTTCTGTTTTAGTCACCCCGCATCACATGCACTGGAACCGGGAGATGTGTATTCTTAATCCCAATGTCTCAGTGATTAACATAGGGTGATAGTTGGACTGGAGTTAGACAATGGTTGCATGTCACTTGCTAACCTTGTCTTATACCTCATAATATGTAATGGTGACTGATTATAATAAAGGGAAAAAGGAAAAGAAGGAAAGTACATACTACTAAAAGTAATTAAATATTTATAATAATGACAACAATAATATTAGTTACAATGATAATTACCGACAACTATTATAGCTCTAGCTACAAAAAGAAGTTACCTATCTTTCTGGACTAAATGTCAGGAGGCTTGTAATATCTTAATGGGCTATATTGTAGATACAGTATACCACCAAGTATAAACCTTGATATTATTTGTGCAGGACTATAACAGACAGGGTTAGAGTAATAAGTACTTTATCAGTAATGTTAATAGACTATTGAAATGTTTTGAAGTAGATAACAATTTTTCTTCTGTAGTACCACTATACGGCACTTGTGATTATAATGATGCTTTGTTATTCTAAAATGATTTTTACTTTATTTTCCAGCTGTGTGAAGAAGGTGGAGGCAGCTGCACGGTGTGGGTAGATGGATACTATGTGGAGAGTGTTGTGTTGGTAATAATAGGGTTCCTCTGGATGCGTTGGGGCTTTCAAACCATACGAAAGCTCCAAGATCTCCCAGTCTCGGCTTGGGCAGTGTCACAGCACAGAAAATGAGTGTACCAGTCAACATATGAGTACAGCTTGTTTATGATGTTGCACAGTGCACAAAATAGGAGTGCTTTACTAGTAAGCGGCTCAGAGTCCATAGTAAAGGTAAGGATGAGTTTTGGTTGCTGGCAGATCACTGAAGTTGTTATGTTGTTTATTTTGGATTCAGATTTTTTTTTTTTTTTTTTTATATAATATATGAATATAGAGTAATATATTCAATGAACTTTTATACTACAGTTATGTGGAACATGAATATTTATATGTGAGTGTAGTGATGAATGTTTATTTATCATTTCTCAATCACAGTTTTTGAAGTGAATATAAAGATATATATAGTGATGCAGATGACACTGGCTACCTCAGAATGAAATTCTGCATTATATGCCTGAAATATGTGGTGAATGAAACTTTTTGCAAAGATTTTTATGTGTGTGTGTGTGCATTTAATTGCAATGAAGAGTGATGTTAAGAGTTTGTTAGAGTAAGAGGTAAGTGAAAGAAGAGTGTGATAGGTTGTGGAGAAATGTCAAAACTACCACTGAGGTAATAAGACAATGTAAATGAAACAGACAGTGAATATCATAACAAATAAAAATATAACAAGGAACACAGTGTCATGAACTCAAGGTGTCAGATTCATGCCACATGTGGAAAAGGTTGTGTGATCAATTCTGAAAGATCTCTCATGCTCTTTTTCTCAATATACATTCCAACATTTTTATTTTGCTAAATATCATTTTATACACGGGAGAAAGCACAATGCAAATACTGAAAGCTTTTGCTTGGTAAAGGTATTTTAGCTGCTCTTTTTTTAACTTGTGTAAAATGTGTAAAATTTATATTTAATCTAATATTTCTAAGCATTTTATACACAAAAATATGCTTTGTATTGAGCTGATGATGGTGATCAGATAAACAAGTACAAGTTACTAGAGAGTTTCAATATTATGGGGCGAAGCTATGGTAGTTTCTCAAGTGAAGTGAAGTACAGTTTTGGCAAAATTTGTTACATTTTCATAATTCTTGGTGGTTCCCTTTAGACAGTTGACAATGACCTCTTGCACCGTTACACTAGAATCATTTTCCTTCCTCCCTCTTTCCATTTTTTTGACTTAGACCCTGTGCCTGTGGACTCCCTTACATGAGGATATGGTGGATAATTCAAACTTGTGCTATCACAAAAGGGTTTTTAAAGGGACACCATGGTACATGTTGCCCCTTATGATCCACTTGTCCAGTGTCACAAGTGATGGTAGTGTTTAACAAATGGCATGTAGGTGATTGTGGGCCACTTGAAAATAGCCTCTGTTTTATAACATAAAACTATATTCAAAATTCTCGAGTCAGTCACCTGCAGTCAGTGTGAAGGCTGTAAAGTTTAGATTTGATGGGAGATACAGGAAAATAGATAGTTTGAAAAAAAAATTGCTCAAAATGGGTTTAATTCCCAAAGTCATGTCTTTCCAATGAAAATATAATTAGGCTTCCATAATCTATCAATGTATGGAGCTTTAATTTATTTTAAATGATAATGACTCCTAAGTATACATATTCTTACAAAAAAAAATGGATTAACAAAAGTATTATTTGATCTGAGCAATTGGTGCATTTTCTTCACCACATCACTTGCTTCTGAAGTGTTTTTCATTAATACAGCTGGGAAAAGGCAATTTATGTGTTGTAGACTTAGAAGAGATATTGTATTTGCATTGAGAGGAAACAAGTTGACTCTAATGTTTTCTTATTTCATATTTTTTTACTTCATACTTTGTCTTGAAAGAATAAATGTCAACACATTTCACCTGTATTTTTTCAGAATCATTCTAAGGATGTAATACAAGTTGTTTCTCTAAGTACATATTTATGTTTAAGGGATTCATCCAGTGTGTGTGTGTGTGTGTGTGTGTGTGTACCTAGTTGTGATGCTGAAAAGTGTGATCTTCATGTCAAAATTTAGCTTTCAACTCATTTGAGACTTTGGATTGAAAAACCTTTATGTCTAGTTTATTTCACTGTTCAGTTCATCTATTAGGAAAATTGTAGCCTATGTTTTGATATTTTCAATTTCATTTCATGTACCCTAGTTGCCCCCCCCCCCCCCCTCCCCACACACACATACACCTTCTATACAAACAGCTTCTCTATCAATAATTGTGCCCGCTCTTCATTGCCCTGAACGCTGCAATATGTAACTTTTTTCATTTAAAATGGTAGTAGCCTCAACCGTTCATTGTACACTAGATATGACAGGCTGAAAATCATCTGATGCTGCCTATTACAGTTTTTATACTCGTAGCAGTAGCTCAGGGATGGAATATTCGTATTCGAATACATTCGAATACCGTGTTGGGTGTATTCGTTTTCGTATTCGAATAAATATTGATAGAAATCAAAGTATTTAAATTCATGTTCGAATACAAGGGGAAAGTATTCGTATTCTGCGAATAATCAGACAAATACTTAAAATAAGCCATGGTTCCAATTACACAGCCTCCTGGGCGGACGTGTAATTGTTGTGTATACTGTTTAGTGCAGATTCGCGGACCGTTGCTGCGAGACGTCTGCGTCTTGAGTAACTCAGTTGCCTCTTGCCAGTGTGGACGCTGAATGTATGTTCATGAGCTCATTGTCGTTGCATAACTTCAGAACAGTTCATCATCCAGTTACGTCGAAAAGGTACTTTTCAATAAGAAGTATTCATGAATACTTTCAAGAAGTATTAATTCGTATGTGTATTCGAATTAAAACCATTTCAGTGTATTCGAATTCGTATTCGTTGGAATTTGATGTATTCGTAGGTGAGAGCGGTGATGATTCGACCACTTTTTTAAATACATTTTTAGAATGAAAGAGGTAGTGTAATTTTGCTAATCTCAAAATGTTCCTTCATCCTTTGGCTCTTTATGTTGTTGATATGACCCCCGCAGCCATTTCCAGTTTTCAGAGGAAGTGATGAAACACTAGTTTGTAAATCGTCCGAACCATCCCCACCCGTGCGTGGTGATGGTACGGCCACGTAGTACTCGGCACAATATTAATATAACTTGTTTGATTGGCTAATAAACAAGAATAATTCAATAAATTAATAAAAATCATGAAAAAATCAACTGTCCGAATCATTACTTAAAAAAAAAAAAATGGTGGTCACACTCCACTTGCAGCACGAGACCTCTGGGTGTTTTACGGCAGTATACCTTCGCCGTGCATCGCTGCGTCACCGAAATAATGTACATTTCGCTACATGCCATAGACTTGAAGTGAGAGCTTACGATGCACCCCGAAAATAATACATACGAGATGCATAAAAAAAAATAAATAAATAAATAAATCGGACTTGCATCGAAAATAACAGCTCTCAGGGTGTGATTGTCTCGTGTGGGCCAAGGCAACAAAGTTTTGTACATTCACATTAAATCTCTCGTGGCCCTCGGTCCCATACTTTGTTTAATATATGCGAATCATCACCTCTCCCCCCTATTCGTATTCGAATACACAACTCTTGTATGCACTCCAGCATTCCTGGCAGTAGTAGTTCCTCTAATCCGGCTGAGAGAATAACTCCTTTAGTAGTAGTAGTAGTAATAGTAGTAGTAGTCGTATAGTCGCAGAGAAAAAAAATCCCTGTACTGTACGCATGTCACATCGAAGCACGTGAGGGGGTACGTCTGGCAGGGCTGTTCCGAGAGTGTCGTGCGGCGGGCCGCCGATAGGTGGTGCGGTGAGGGGCAACACTACGGCAGCGTTTAGCTCACCTTTCCCCCTACGTTCGCCGGGCAGAGGCTGCACATTGCACACACTCACACCTTGCAGAGGTGGGTGTAGAGTCAGTGTGTGTGTGTGTGTGTGTGTGTGTGTGTATATATATATATATATATATATATATATATATATATATATATATATATATATATATATATATATTTATATATATACTGTGTGTGTGTGTGTGTGTGTGTGTGTGTGTGAGAGAGAGAGAGAGAGAGAGAGAGAGAGAGGTATGTTAAAGGAAGTTTTGATGTCTTTTAAATTGCTTAATTCTTTCTTTCATGCCAAATTAAACGAAGACTTCATTATTCGTTCGATTTATTCGTGTGGCACATTTTCTATATCCATGGAAGCCACTTACCAGTTATTCAGTCTGGCTCTCACGCCATGAATAGCAACCATTGCAACTTTATGTAATTTCTAGAGACCAATAATTCCTTGGCAAAAGTTTTTGTACCGTGTTATATTGCTTTGAAGGTTGGTGTGGCAGACACCTCCTTTTTTGCTTCCAATTAATCAATCAGCCTTAAATAGGTGTCGTTTGATTCCTGCCAGGAGGCAAGTGCCATGAGTAAGATAATGGAGTGCCATGTGCCGGGTTCTGCAGTAATATGAAACTGACCATATAAGGGCAACTGAAAAGTGCAGTTAGAAGAAATCAAAGGAACAAAGACTGCATGTGAAAGTTCAATGGGCACTGTCCTGGAGACCCTTAGATGGAGCGTAGCCACTATGCCCTATGGTACACAAACGAAAACTAAACTATAAAAACATTGTTTGATCAAAATATAATGAAATACAAAAGAAAAATACATGCGATTACAAAATTAGTACACTGCAACTTTACAGAGAGAGAGAGAGAGAGAGGTTACGTGGAGTGAGTACGTGTAGCCACCATACGTACTTGTACGTGTATATGTGTGTGTGCGCGCGCGCGCACGATCTGAACAGATTCAGGTTTTATCAATTTGTATTCATGGTGGATTGACAAGCTCGTATTCTCGAACTCTATAACATCATGTTCTTTAAATGCACGATTTAATTTGGTTGTGTCTGTGTGTGTGCGTGTGTGTGTGTGTGTTTAACCGCCACAGCTTCCGCCGGGGCCGGCAGGTGGAGTTTGCCAGGAAGTAGGTCAGTGTCAGTGTCGGTCCGCCTCCCTCCCCTACCCCCTCCCTCCAAACTGGCAATGGAATAACGGTGATACGGTCACTAACCCTTCCTTCTATCCTCCGTTCCTTCCTCTCTTTGCTCACGGCATGATAATGACCCGCACAGCCCAAGAAGGGAATGGGATGACGGGCGACATACACACACACACACACACACACATATCAGAGATCGTAGTAGTAGTAGTAGTATAGCTATTTTTTTTTTTTCTACGTCGCGGCCTATTGCGCCGGTAGGCTTCTTCCCGGTGGATCCTGATGGTCGGTCCAAGGCTTCTTCCCGGTGGGTCCTGATGATCGGCCCAGCCCGTTCTGGCGCAGGCGAGGGTTTATAGTGGTGCCATGCTGCCCTCCCGGAGCTCATCTTTAATCCTAGAATCTAGAGTCCGGGCTGATAGGTGGTCTTCTGGACAGCATGTGGGTAGTTTTAAGCCACTCGGCGGCGGCTGAAAAATCCCAACATGGTGGCACCGGTCGGGGATTGAACTCGCGTCCTCCTGAACGTGGGGCCGTTACTCCGTCGACTCAGCCACCGCCTCCCCGATATAGTAGTAGTAACAGTATTAGTAATAGCAGCAGTAGTAGTAGTAGTAGCAGTAGTAGTAGTAGTAGCAGTAGTAGTAGTAGTAGTAGACGAAGAGGTATAGATAGTACAGTTATAATAAATGTTACAAAAGGCCAAAAAACTAAAAGGTTAAATAATGATTATTTTTGCAAAAACAGACGAGTGAAAATTGATAACGTGATGAGAATGCATGAAAAAAGGAAAAGGAAAGTTCTTTCTCCATAAGCTTTACTTTCTTTGTGTTGCCTGGCATGAAATCGCTATTTTTGGTAACCTTGTGTAATCAGTTGCTGGGTTGCAGGTGGCGGATGCTGACCCACCCATTGACGAAAGCCCACCCTCTCTGGGCGAGGTCAGAGAGGCTGTGGCCAAGTTGAGGGGTGGGAAGGCACCTGGCGCCTGTAACATCAGTGCGGGGCTGCTCAAAGCTGGAGGTGAGGCCATGATCTGCGGGTTCAGTGACATCTCAAGTAATGGACGGCGGACTCTTTTGATTTTGCGGCGCCCTTGTCATTAAGCCGCGAATTTTGGAAAATCAACCGCTTTGGTGCGAATCGCCATAACTCCTTTATTTATGGGGCTACATAAATGTTTTTCGTATCAATCGACGGCAAAATAACAGGGCTATATTTTTTAATAAGCGACCGGGTTCAAAAACCGACTCGAAAGGGTAAAAAATCGAATAAATTTGCAAAAAACGGCTCTGAAAAAAACCCTATCTTTGAGTTCCCAACCTTGAAACCCACTCATTTTTTGAGAATTTCAAAAAACTTATTTAACAAATACTTTAGCCCTACCAATGTGATTTCCAATATGATGCATAACATTTCCCTACACCCAGTAGTTTCGTCGCTAGAGCTCGAAACGTAAACCCTTTTGAGAGCGATTTTGACGAACTCCAGACACTTTGCCGTTTTTGTCTAGTGTGGCATTGCTATTGCCTCTAGAAGGCTGTACTTTGGCATGTAGCCCCTCTTGGGAATGTAATCTGACCAGCTCGAAGGATTTTTTGATAGCTCAAATCCAAGGTTGTCGTCGAGCTGTCACAAACTAGCCTGTTTTTCGGCCCTTTTGCCGCGATTTGGACACGTCCTAGTTTTTTGCTTATATCTTTTTTATTTATTTATTTAGTGCTTTCCAATTTTTCTGGCTCGTGAAATGAGTCAGATTCGGCGAATTTTCGTCGCGACTTCTGGTCAAGCTCGAGCAAAAACTACTGAAGCTAGAAAGGCGTGCTTGGTGACAAATGAAAGCTTTATTGATACAGATTAATAATCAGAAAAGAAAAATTGGAAAGCACTAAATAAATAAAAAAAAAGTTATAAGCAAAAAACTAGGACGTGTCCAAATCGCGGCAAAAGAGCCGAAAAACAGGCTAGTTTGTGACGGCTCGACGACAAACTTGGAATCGAGCTATCAAAACATCCTTCGAGCTGGTGAAACTACATTGCCAAGAGGGGCTACATGCCAAAGTACAGCCTTCTAGAGGCAATAGCAATGCCACACTAAACAAAAACGGCAAAGTGTATGGAGTTCGTCAAAATCGCTCTCAAAATGGTTTCCTTTTTGAGCTCTAGCGATGAAACTACTGGGATTAGGGAAATGTTATGCATCATATTGGAAAGCACATTAGTAGGGCTAAATTATTTGTTAAATACGTTTTTTTAAATTATAAAAAAATGAGTGGGTTTCAAGGTTGGGAACTCAAAAATAGATTTTTTTCAGAGTCGTTTTTTGCGAATTTATTCGATTTTTTACCCTTCGAAACGGTTTTTGAGCCCTGTCGCTAATTAAAAAATATAGCCCTTTTATTTTGCCGTCGATTGATACCAAAAACATTTCTGTAGACCCAGAAATAAGGGAGTTATGGCGATTCGCACCTAAGCGGTTGATTTTCCCAAATTCGCGGCTTAATATCAGGACTGGGGCAAATGTTTGGTCCATAGTGTAGGGTTCACTGGTCTGGCCCACGGTGTTATGGACTCGCTCAACACAGAGTATATGGCGTTGTCGATACCTGTGCAGAAGGCCAAAGATCCGGACTTTCAAGTCCCTTGTGCTCCCTGTCTTACTTTACGGTTGTGAAACATGGACACTAAATGGAGACTTGGAGAGGCGGATTGATGCCTTTGGTAATAAGTGTCTACGCAGAATCATGGGATACCGCTGGAATGACTTTGTGTCAAACCGGCGACTACACCGTGAGACTGATTCGACATATATTACCTGTATAGTCCGTCAACGCCAACTCCGGCTATACGGGCACGTGGCACGTTCTCCGGAAGCTGATCCTGCTCATCGGGTTGTCTCTGTAGGAGACAATCCTGAGTGGAGGAGGCCAAGGGGACGCCCACGGAGTTCGTGGCTTGAGCAAGTCGATAGATCCTGCCGGGAGGTACTCGGGTTGGGAAGAGGGCCTGCATGGAGACTCGCCCGGAGAGAACCCCGGGCTTGTCGTCGTAGGGTGAGCGAGGCGACGCGCCCCCCGGCTTATGCCCCCATTGATTGATTGTGTAATCATTTTTACCTTTTCATACTACTTTGGAGGGTCAACAACACCCTTCTCCTAGTGTGTTCAGCAACACTATAACCAGTCAATCTGTAAGTAGAATCTAAGTGAAAAATAATGTAAGAAGTTGGAAAAAGCAGCTCGTGACTAAAGAAACGTAATGAAGTCATGAAACATAATCGAAAACGAATGTTTTTTTTTTTTTTCATACGATAACAATATCTAGGGATAATTTCTAGTAGAACCGTACGCTACATGATCTCTGTTAGAATATCCCAGTCACTTGCTTCACTATCTATGTAGATCTTTGCACATAAAGCACACTCTTACAAAACAATACCTCAGATGTTGGCTAGTTGTCAATATACTTCTTCATGTATAGATGTACTACCTGAGGATGGCTGGCTAGCACCTACCTCTTTTCTAGTCTTAATCATTTACAACAGTAAATATAATTACAATACAATGCAATCTTCCCCAGGGTTAGGATGCGGCTGACAGTGACAGTGGTGGTGACGGCGGTGCTTGCCGGGATGGCCGCGGCACAACTGTCCCTTGGCCCTAACGGCCTGTCAACACCACCCATCAACCTGGTGCAGGTCATCAGGTAGGCTCTGTGTGAGAGGCGTCCACCTAGGAGCCTCAACCCCTTGTCTTGACCTCTAGCTCTCTGCTCGCCTATTTTTTTCTACTGTTATGTAATTATATATCCTCACCAGCACCTGCCTGTATCAACCCACTGTAGAACGTAGGTCTCTCCCAAGCGTTACAGTATATTTCTGCTATGTGTTTCTCTAATATAATTCAGTCTGAAAAGTAAGCAAATTCTATTATGTTCCAGCCAACATGCTCAAGTTTTTATTCTTTGACCTTCATGACCTAAGTAGAAACAATCGATGAAGCTTTTTATTACAACCTGAAGTGTGTGGATGTACACGCGGAAGGTCCTGCTTCACTAATAATCCGTTTTTTGTTTACCAAGTGTGGCGCGAGAGATCTTCAACCATCTGTTCGGTAGTTCCGATCAGGTAAGGCAATGCCCTTCCTCAGTTAACAAAAAATCACTATTCAGTGTAATAATTAAAATAGGTCGGGGATTAAATACCAATGTTTTCCCTTTTCTTGATCTTAATTCAGTTGATTTTAGGATAAAATGGGTAAAATACTAACCATATATAATTTTATGATGAATGATTGTGTGTGTGAAGTGCGTGAACGAAAATGTGTTACTGACAGGAAAAGTTGTTTTATTGTTACTCAACGTTACTCATAACTCGGTTCAGCCAGTATCATGTTGGCAAACTATAAAAAAGTCGCAGTGAATATTCAACAGTGTCTGGTTCATCATGTCCTGAAGCGGTTGAGCAGACAGTTAGTATTCTTACAACGATAGTGATATACCTACAGGGTAAGTGTGTGGGTTTTAAGCTCAGTTTATCACCAACGAAAAGTTAAATCGTCAAAGGTATGCTCCCCTGACTTCTATACTCAGAAGGCTCGGGTTCGATCCCCGGCACTCAGTGGTGTTCATTACGGGAATGGTAGAACATTGATTTCCCGCACCCCCTGACATGCATTTGTGTGTGTGTGTGTGTGTGTTTTTACGTCTTGGCCTATTGCGCCGGTAGGCTTCTTTCTGGTGGATTCTGATGGTCGGTCCAAGGCTTCTTCCTGGTGGGTCCTGATGGTCGGCCCAGCCCGTTCTGGCGCAGGCGAGTGTTTATAGTGGCGCCATCTTGCATTGGCTCATGCTGCCCTCCCGGAGCTCATCTTTAATCCTAGAATCTAGAGTCCGGGTTGATAGGTGGTCTTCTGGACAGCATGTGGGTAGTTTTAAGCCACTCGGCGGCGACTGAAATATCCCAGCTTGGTGGCACCGGTCGGGGATTGAACTCGCGTCCTCCTGAACGCGGAGCCGTCTTGCTATCCGTTCAGCCACCGCCGTGTGTGTGTGTGTGTGTGTGTGTGTGTGTGTGTGTGTGTGAATTAAGGATGAATGACCACCACTGTTGCAGGCCAAGGCTAAGGAAGCCACGTACGTGGGCAACAGGATAAACGACAAGATGCAGGACTTTGACAAGGTGAGGCTCAGAGGGCCGTTGTTGTATTCGATATCGTAGTAGCGTAGTAGTAGCAGTAGTAGTCGTAGTAGTAGTAATAGTAGTAGTAGCAATAGCAATAGCAGTTGCAGTTGTAGTCGAAGTAGTCGTAGTAGTAGTAGTAGAAGTAGTAGTAGTAGTAGTAGTAGTAGTAGTTGTTGTTGTTGTTGTTGTTGTTGTATTGTTGCTACTGCT
Organism: Eriocheir sinensis; assembly: GCF_024679095.1. Taxonomy (NCBI): domain Eukaryota; kingdom Metazoa; phylum Arthropoda; class Malacostraca; order Decapoda; family Varunidae; genus Eriocheir; species Eriocheir sinensis. Next base: position 4,971,075 of record NC_066536.1, read on the forward strand.
GCTGCTGTAATAGTAGTTATAATAGTAGTCGTATTTGTATTACTATATAGTAGCAGCAGCAATAATAACAATAATAATAATGATAATAATAATAATAATAATAATAATAATAATAATAATAATAATAATAATAATAATAATAATAACAATAATAATAATAATAATAATAATAATAATAATAATAATAATAATAATAATAATAATAATAATAATAGTAATAACAAAAAAAACAATAATGATAATAATAATAATAATATTAACAATGATAATAATAATAATAATAATAATAATAATAATAATAATAATAATAATAATAATAATAATAATAATAATAAATAGGTTGCTTTAAAAAAATCGATCTGGTGTGCTCTTCGTGTTTGCTAGACGAAGGCCAAGTGTCAGCCAGGAGAAGACTGTTGGGCGTGGCTGGACGAGTACTCGAATGATGCTATACTCGACAAGCTCCACCTCAACCATGGACACTTCATGACGTTCCCGGGGCAGAACGGCGACCAGGACAAGAACGGGGATGGAGAGGATGGGAACGGGAATGGAGGGAATGGGAATGGGGATGGAGGGAATGGGAACGGGGATGGAGTGAATGGGAACGGGGATGGAGTGAATGGGAACGGGGATGGAGTGAATGGGAACGGGAATGGAGATAATGGGAACGGGAATGGAGGGGATGGGAACGGGAATGGAGATAATGGGAACGGGAATGGAGGGGATGGGAATGGGAATGGAGATAATGGGAACGGGAATGGAGGGGATGGGAACGGGGCTGGAGAGGAGGAGGGAGTCACCACGGAAAACCCGGATTACCTCGATGTGGTTGAATCCAAGATAACGGTGGTCAAGTGGGTGTTGGCGTACGTAGCCATGATCATCACCTGCTCCATCCTCATCATCATCATCTCCGTCCCGTACCTCATCACTGGGCAGACCTTCCGGAGCTTCGACTCAGGACTTGTGCCTCGCGTAGACCAAGAGGTGAGAGGCTTAAAACACATACGTCTTTGCTACAGGTAACGTACAGGTAGCTCTCACTAATAGTACTGAGGACAAAATACCGCACATTTCTAGAACGCACCTTTTCCCCTTGTTTTCATTTCCCATTGCACTGTCGATCCTTCCATGTTTCAGGACTCGATGCTGCTGCTGACGTGGCTGCTGGGGGAGGCTAGCGGAGATTTGTCCTGCCTGGAGCGTGTCGTCTGCCTCAACCCGGAGAGATCGGCTCGCTACCTCGCCATCCCCAACGTGATCGGCTCCTACTTGCATAGGTACGGCCACCCGCAAATCTCTCTCCCACTCTCGAGAACGTAACATTAAGAAACGCCGAATGCAAACGTAGGGGGCTTTTTTTTTGTTTGTTTGTTTATTTTCAGCGGGCTTTTTTTTATACTTTGCCCTTGAGCTACTCATTTTACTCGTACTGTTAAAAAAAAGACCAACGAAAGAACAGGCGTGCGCTCCTTATGGTTTTCGCTAATTCTCTTTTAGTCTATCGTCTTTAATTAATTGTTTCATGACTTATGTGCATCACTCACTCCATATAAGTAGTTTTCTTTTTTAAGAGAGGGGACAGAAGTGCTAAGTGATGCACCAAAAGATTTGTTTGTTAGTAGTAAACACTAAACACATGAGAGCTTGGAAGTCGGTTTATTTCTATTCATTTTATTATATTTCATCAACTAATATCCTTCTCTGTGACTGACTCCATTAATTCCTTACTTCCTCGGTCCAGTTTTGTTTCCTTTACTCCCGAAGCCACTCTTATTTCGCTGCTCGCTACCTGGCCATCCCCAACGTGCTCCTTCAGGTTCATTTCTACTTTCTTAGCTCGTTCCTCACTCCCCCTCTCAAACCGTGCCTTCCTAACCCTCTCCCCCCTCCCCCCTCACACACACACACACATACTTCCTCTTTCACATCGTCCCTCACTCCCTCTCTCTCTCCACTTCACTCACGACTTGCATGCTCCTCATTCTTCATCTCCAGCACCTCCCTTTCTCTCCAGTCCCCCATTATTCCCTTACACCTAATCTCATCTCCCCCAATCACCCCCCATTTCACACTGTCCCTCCCTCTCCCTCTCTTACCTCTATTCTCAAGCTATGCCTCACTTCCCTCACCCCTCCCATGTCCTCTCCTCTCTTCTAGGTGGGTGCCTGTTCGCTATCAGGAGCAGTTGCAACACCTTACAGAAGTCACGGACAATGGACTCCAATACTCCTGCCAACAGTACTCCTGCCCCGTCGTGCCAGAGCTGTAGTAAGCCTTCCACTGGAGTAATCTGCATTCAGCGACCTTCCACGGGTACTATACTCCGTTGACGTTAACTTTGTAAATAAGTCTCACTCATTAGAGCCCACCAGTAAGATTGGCTTACTTGCATCCACCATTCACATGCAGCCTGGGATGAAGGGGGCGTGGTTTGCTTGTGAATTGGCCATGACATACATTTCATGAGGAGGGGGGAAGGGCTTATTTGCGAAGTTAACCTGAACAGATTATACTTGTAGTTACCACGGTGTTCGTGACCGTTCCGCGTAACTTGTAGACTTGATCTGCACCTGTCACCTTCCACCTGTACAAATTTCACTGAACCTTGCGGCCTTCCACTCCGTAGACGTCCACTTGTTAACGGAGAGCTTCATCTGTAAGTAGCTAATCACGGGTGCCTGTGTGTAATAATCCACTGTAGTCACCTTCTATTATTATCTGAAACCTTCCATCGGACAGTCAACCAAGAAATTACCCCTTAACTTAAAACTTAAAAAAAGAAAATAATAATAATAATAATAATAATAATAATAATAATAATAATAATAATAGTGTGTCATCTTGTTACCAGATTCCATCCTTTCTAGTTTTCGCTCAATTGTATTCTTTTACAATGAAATGGGAAATTTCTTGGTCAACTGTACCTTACAGTAGATGTAACAGTAGCTAGAGTCATCAGTAGCGTTGTCTTATTCAGTAATATACTCGTATATCTTATATTTAAACCATATCTTATATTCAAACCATCTGAAAAAAAAACTATTGGTGCAGGATATTGTGCCTACAGTGTATTGTGTCTGGGGTGTGTGCGTGCACCACGAGTAACGCACCGGTTATTTCACTTCCGCCGCCCAATGTTACAAGATAATATGACTGTGATGTGACTGTATCCGACTGTAGGCACGTGAGCGTATCATGAGTACTCCCGTACGGGAAGTCTAATCTTTGGAATTACAAATTATAAAGTAGCCTTGCTGTCGATTGAGGCAGAAGTTGAGGCATGGTGTGAAGCAGGCCTTGGCCGCCTCACTTGTTAACGGCTAGTCTTTTAAGTGTTCTTGTAAGGGACTTTTTGGGATTGATTCAAAGAAGGAAGGAGGGAAAGGGACGATAAGGAGAAATGAACTTATTACATACGTCTAAATTAGATAAACTAAGACGTGTTGTTTAGGGATAAAGATCGCACAGAAGGGACGGTATTAAAAAATGAAAAGCTGATTTTTGTGTGTAGAGATTAAATGTTTATGAAACAAATTTTTCACCCATTTCCTCGAGTTTCAACTGGTGAATACCAAATACTGTGGCATAAGTAACATCATAAAGCTGGACTACCAAACGTTTATGTAGTAGTTACAGCTTTGATGAAACTTTTTTCACTTATTAAAATCGGGTTTTGACTGAATGACCGTGACAATGACTTGCTGACGGAGGTGCTGAGGGTGGCTAATACACCTGACTGTACTGATCATGCTGACTAATGATTATACTGACGATGGTGCTGAGTATGACAACGACGAAGGTGCTGATGGTGATGCTGATGCTGACCGTAGTGATGGTGAGAATTAATCGTGATGGTGACGAAGACTTTTATACTGACGGTGACGATGATGTTGACGGTATTGGTGTTGCTGATTAAAGTGAGGCTGACAGTGATGCTGAATGATTGGTGATGCTGACTATTGTAATAACGCTGACTAAAGACGATACTGGTGATGGTGACAGAATTGACAGTGATGAGTGACGGTGATTTCATAGTTGACGATGACTATTGCATTGGTGACGCTGACAGTGATGCTGAGTATGACGATGATGCTGACTCTCTTCATGGTGATAGCGAATGGTGATGCTGACAGTGATCCTTCTGAACATGACGGTGATTGGTGATGATGATGATGATGATGATGATGACACTGATGGATTCAACGGTGATGTTATAGCAAACGCAGTGTGCATTATGCTGATTCTACTCGTGACAACGGTGACGAGTATGCTGTTGCTGATGATGATGGTGATGCTGGCTAATCGGAATGGTGATAGACGGTGATGCTGGCAATACTGACGGAGATGGTTACGGTGATAGAGATGCTGGTAGACGATTATGATGATGATGATGTTGGTAATACTGATGTAAGGTTATGTGCTGACTGAGAATGTA
>NC_066536.1:4978015-5073015 GCF_024679095.1 Eriocheir sinensis
GAGAGAGAGAGAGAGAGAGAGAGAGAGAGAGAGAGAGAGAGAGAGAGAGAGCAGTTTACTTGTGATTTAGTGTTTTCTACTTAAATGCACAAATGCTTCAAATTGAGAGGGAAATTCGATAAACTCCCTCAGTTAGGAATGAGCCCTCTCTGCCTTGTGATTGGTCGTGAGTGTCGCTCCGCTGTATGACGTCACGCCTGCCTAGTATATAGGGCCAAGAGAGAAGGCGGCACACGACCAGTGTGGAGGCCCCCGGCTAAAATACGATAGGCTTTCGTCGCCCAGCTTGCGCGTGAGTGAGTGATTCTGTGCGGGAATTACCCTTAGACATTTTCATCACGAGTTGTGCATTGAAAGGCAGGCAGCGGTCCGAGTGCATGTATAGAAAAGGAAATATGTGTTGTTAACGTTCGTAAATATGTGGATGAAATTGTTGGTTAAGGAATGTAAATGCCATTTATTCATAGTAGGAGACATGGGTACAATATGGGTACCGCATTTTGGTAAAGGGAAAACGTGGATTCTAGCCTCGATACAAGGATTTTATATATATATATATATATATATATATATATATATATATATATATATATATATATATATATATATATATATATATATATATATATATATATATATATATATATATATATATATATATATATATATATATATATATATATATATATATATATATATATATATATATATATATATATATATATATATATATATATATATATAAAGATAGGACAGGAGCATAATATATAGTGGCTTATTATCATTAGACACATACAACAGCACAAACTTCCGAAATTGGAAAGAAAATTAACATAGATAGCCAAAAGGCATTGTGTACTTTTAGTTTTATTATTTTAAGTCTTGCATGAAGTCACCATCAGCAGGAAATAAACTGAAAAAGAATACACGCATACACCATCTACAGTTCGTATTCGTTTTCAGAACATAATAAGGAATGAATAGGATTGTAAGCTTCAAGAGAGTAGTACAGTACAAGGTTAAATGCTGGAGGTTAATGGGTAGACGTAGGAATAGCAGGATTGTTTGTGGAGGAGGTGGTGTTGAGAAGGTTGTGGGGTTAAGGAGGAGGCTATGGAGGTCGAAGAGGTTGTGATATTGAGAATGGGTGTTGAGGTTAAGGAGGTTTTGGAGGCCCAAGAGGAGACAAAGTAGGTTAGAAAGGGAATACTGAGGGTTCAGAAGGAGACTGTGGAGGTCGATGAGGTTATTATTAGTAGTAGTATTGAAATCCATGATAGGGCATCAAGGGAAAACAAAAAAAATGATATAGACCCAAACTGTGTTTCCAATGAGCAGACATGGATATGAAAAATGAGTGACAGCAGAGTAAGAAGAATGAAAAAAAAAGGGGGATAAAACAACTACCTATTGAGTTAACAAGTGGGTGTTGACCTTTGCTTTAAACTCATCATTGTCAACATAGAAACAATCTCATATGGATGTACATTCCTCATTTTAATCAAATTGGGGATAAATGAATAGTAAGGTTAGTCAATTGAAGCAAACAGGCTGAAATTGAGCTGGTAACCCATTGTGAATAGGGTGCTCATTACTGTCAACAAGAGGTCAAGGTTGAGAATGAAACTAGAGTGCTTGAGGAAGTTGTTAAGTAAACATGGCTGAATCAAGATAACAACATAAGTCACATCCACTGGCTGATATTCTAATTATGTGACACTGACCCCAAGTATTCACCATCATTAGTCAAAACCAAGGCTTCCTTGATCAAACCCTAGTATCACCACATGATGTCAGAAAAGGCATCTGGTCTTAAACCCCCAAATTAGAATTCCTCAGAAACATCAGTCCCCCAACTCTGGGAAGACAAAAAAATACATCCTTGCTGTATGGCAACATCCTATGTAATCTGAAACAACTAACTGAGTATTTTTGGGATGCTATCAACACCATATTTTCATAATGCCAAGGTAACAAAGCAGTTCATTTGAGGCTACAGTCAAAATCCAAGGAGTCTAGAGGTTAAACTTTAGAAGCTTTGATCATACCTTTCACAAACACAATCCTCTACTTTGTTTTCTAGCACTTTATTCCTTATACCTTTGTTAAACTCCTTCTTTTATTTTGTTAGAAGTTGGGATCTCAGGAATATTTGTTGTTTTTTCCAGCAATGAAATTAATGAAATTAATCAACCTCACAGCAGAACACAATGCGACTGATAGTGGTGGTGGCAACGGCGGTGGAGCTGATAACATTGGCTACCATAGCATTGGCAGACAAGTCAAAGATAAAAACTACACAATCAACAGTCGTGTACATTAACAGCGGAAATATAATCCTTCTCCTCGCTCTCAAGGTTTGTTATGATTCTGCAGTGAACTTTTCAGGGCTGGAAAGGGATAGTGGATTACTGAAACAAAGCAGTGGTTATCAACTAGTTAAGAGTAAATACCACTGACAGCATCAAAATGGAGTTAACTAATGTATGGACAGTGAAGGCTGTTTGAAGTCTCCACATATCTGGCACTATACTCCATATTGTTTTACAACAGGTGGTGGTGGTGTTGGTGGCTTTCGGTCTGAGTGGATCAAGTCGTGGACGCAGTCTGTCCCTGAGCAGCCAGAAGACGTGGTTGAACCATGAAGATCTTATGTTCCTCACGGCCTTCGCTCTGAGCAATGACCTACAGGGGCATGGATGCGTGAGTCGCGTTGCCTGCCAATACCCCACCATGGCGAGACAGCTGGCCTCTGCAGCAGCCTTCCTAACCCCGTAAGTACTCAGGAGTGATGGTTAAGTAGCCATGGCAGGGAAAGACATCTAATTACCAAATATCAACCCCCAGAAGTAAGGAAATTGTCTAAGCTACTATTGAACTATTCTACCCTCTCAAATTATTTCTTTTTAACCAATAACACAATTCATTAAGTATATACTCATGGTATTTTTCATGGTGGAACTGTTCAAGGAAAGCTTCAGAAAGAAAAATCATTAATGTATGGAAAAATTGTCATAAATAGTAAGTCTGGCAAAGTTTTCCTCCATCAAGATACAACTGTCATATTTGAATGCATAAAATATATTTATAGAATATTAACAAAACTTCCATCTATAAGACTAGACCTGTAACATCAACAATCATGTACTGGGCTCCTATTTCTCCTCTCCCTCCACAGATTTGAAGGTGCATGGTTGAAAGAGGTATGGAAAGCCAAATACCACCTTGAGAAAGGCTTTCATACCCACCTCACCCTAGAATCTTGCCGCCAGCACAACACCTGCCCACAGTTGCCTGACTTATGAAAGTCTTGCATACTGTCAAGCCGTTACTAACAACATCCTTTAATTTTCTATATAAACTGCTGACAAATTAATATCAAGGAAAAAGACATTACAAACATATAAATCATATGTATATTATTTACATTCCACAATAAAGTACATATTTCAAAATAAGAAACAGTAAATTGACAAAGAAAAAGTTTCTTCTGTCCTAGCATAGGGTATATCTTAGAATATTGTGTACTTTTAGATATATTAATTTATGACAGATGATCATTTTTTGTTTGTCCCTGTTTAGTGTGTATTTTATGACAACTTGCAAGCATGTTTATATTTGTCAAAGGTCACTGCTGCCTTAAAATTGACCATTGTCAGCTGATGGCTGTTTGATGCGGTCAGAGGACATCTCCATTTCCAAGTCATAGAAACTCAACTTGTTGTAGGAGAAGTATTCAGGGTTGGGGTATGGACCACCCTTGTCTGCTCCTGGCCCCACAGCTGTAATACAAAGGATAAGAATAATTATATAATGCATACACTATAATTACTGTGTGTGTGTGTATTTACCTAGTTGTAGTTTCACAGGGTCTGGGCTTATGCTCGTCTGGTCCCGTCTCCGTATCTGTATTTGTCCAACTTTTCCTTAAAGTTTTGCACACTCTTCGCCGATACTACATCCTCACTTTGTTCCGAACCTTTATATTTCTTTAAGTCTCTCAAACATCTTCCCCTCCTCAATTTTTTTACTGTGTCCTCTTGTGTTTCTGGTGTTTATTCCTTCTCTTAGTAGTAACTCCTCATTGTCTACTTCCATTTTACTCAATAATTTATATATTTGTATTAGGTCTTCCCTTTCTCTTCTTTGTTCCAGTGTTGCATGGTAGGTCCATTTCCTTTAATCTTTCTTCATATGTGTGTGTGTGTGTGTGTGTGTGTGTGTGTGTGTGTGTGTGTTTGTGTGTGTGTGTGTGTGTGTGTGTGTGTGTACTAGGGTCTCATTACATAAGCATTCAGCACATACAAACTCACTCTTATGCAGTGAACACATATCAATCTAAAACTTATCTGGTGATATCTCAATACCAGTCCAAATTAAACTCCTAGCATGAAAGCACTCTGCTTTTCACATATTTGCTCTTTTAAGCATCATTTGTGGTTTGTTTGTGAGTCTTTACAAGCCATGTCTCTCTAGAATTCTCTGTTGACTGCTGATCCCTAATGCATGTGTAAAATACATTATTTACACTTGAAAGGAAGCTGGCAGTAACTAAAAAACAGATGCAGTTAAGTGTCTCCATTTCCCAGTACAACAAAGCCAAGGTAATCAATAATAAACATAAAGAAAACAAAATGCTACAATGGTTGTCTTTTTGGTTTCGGTCAAATATATTACGGAAGCTTGTGATTCAGTCATCAGAGTTTCCCTTTCCAATTATATTTACTTCCAAGTACAAGCTAATAGGCTCACTGACAACACTCATAAACATCTGTGTTTGATTAGCATACGTTGACTAGGAGCTGGTGGTGTTGCTGCTGAGACATAATTAAACGATGCAGGCTCTAGTGCAGGCTTTGTAGGTGGTGTAGGTTTGGCCTGTGCAGGTTTGGGCTCTGCAGGTTGTGGTGGTTTTGGTGCCTCTGTACACATTGCTCTGACCCCCATCCACAGGGTCCGAGTCTCAAGCTGAAAAGTAATATTTGGATTACTCATTTATGATTTATGCCACTTGATTCCATGATATTGAAGCTGAAAGGTAAAATTAGAGGCTTATACTAAGTTGCATGTAGCCCTGGCGCTCATCTCTATCTTGTGGGCATTTGAACCCGTGGTGGGTGAGAACTACTCTGCACCTCTTTCCTTTTCTCATATATTTGTCCTATTAGTCATACTACTTTACTTCTACAGTGTTACTGGTGCAATATACACACCATGTCTAAGAGTGATGATCAATCATTTTCCACTACCTGGGTAATGATTACTGGAGAGCAGTTATCATGCTTCTCTTCACTGCCTCAATGTTACCTGATAACCCCAGCCACCTTAAGTGGGCTAAATTACTCATTGTGTGTGGTTAAAATAATAATTAAGTGGAAGTGGGCAACAAATTCAGTGGTAATATGTGAAGAATCCATTGGTATTGGTATTCATTTAAGGGCGGTGGATGCTCTCCCTCGGTCGGTTATGATATGCAATCACGGTTAATTTAACAGAAATAAGTTGTGGATTAGGTTCAGTTTAAAAGCATTAATGCCTTGTTATTAAAGTGGAGGGACAAGCATTATGTCTATTGATGCCGCAGGGGACCGGAGACAAGAGTTGGGCCCTTGGGAGCCTCCAACTCCTTCCTCTCTCTACTTCTAACTTCTTCCCTGATCCTTCTTCAACCAGTATGAACACAAAATTCCCTTCAAAGAACACCCCATTAGTTTCAAATTTAATACACTACAATTATCACCAGAAAAACACGAACCACGTAAGAAAATCGTTGGTTGGGTGAAACTGTAAATTGTCCACTAACACTCCCATTCTCCCTCCTCCAACAACTCCGATATGCGCCATAAGCTTCTCCTTAATATGTGTCACCTTGGCTGCCGACTTAAGGATGGTCTGCAGGCTGGCCATCTCGGTTGCGGGGATCAGCTGTGCGGGAGCCGTGAGCAAACCTCCACTGAGTCCACTATAGTGCCAGGGTGCCAGTTTATCCGTCTCGTGGGCCGCTGCCACCCCGCGGAGGCCCAACGCTCGGATATAAGTGTCTGAATAAGTGAATATAAGTGGCTTTATTTCAGGTTAGAAAATAACATAACGCTGAAAAGAAAGTTGTGTGAATAAGAAGGGAGGAACGAGAGGAGGAGGACATAAGAAGCGATACAGAGCGTTATAGGTCAAAAGAAGAAGAAGAAGAAAAAATTACACGAAGGATTCTGCTGGAGTGTGTTCTGTTCCCACGACCCTTGTGTGACACTCCCCCTGCATGATTGGGAGTAGGAAAGTGAAAAAAAACGTAGGAAGTTAGGTGCGAAGTGTTTGATTAGATCTTCTTTTTTCTTTAATGTGATTGTTACCTGATCATGAGTAAAGGAAAAGTTTGTTAGCTTCTATTAAGACGTGTGTGCATATCCAGCCATTTCATGACCTATCCTTAGCTAAATGTGCTTCAGTATTGGCTGAAATGGCTAGAACCCGTTCGGTCTTGAGAGGGTCAGTGACGTAGCCATGTAGCCAGCCAGCCAGCCAGCCAGCCTATTTCCGAGCGTTGATTCTCCGCGAGGCGTGCTTGCGGTGACGGACTGCGAGGCGGATAAACTATTATAGTGTTCACCGTGCCTAAAGATCTCTGAATCAAAATAACCCGGCGAATTTAATGAATACTCACTAAATGTCATATATGTCAATTAAAGGTATATTTCACAGTTTTCTAAGTTACCAACGTATTTTTGCTTGGGTTGCGTAGGCCAACCTTTCGATATGTAATTTCCAAATACTATTTAATGAAAGTTTATCAATAACTCCTATTTATAAGTTATGAACGGACGGAGCCTCAGCATGAAGAATCCGCACTTGTATCCCTATCATCTGAGAGGTGAACACGGTGTTGTAGAAATTAGCTTGGAGTCGCAAAATAGCTCGCAGAGAGGTTCAACTTGCTTGCTTCTTTAATATTTCCCTCACCGCTATCGTTTGCTTTGCCTGTTTCGGCTCAAATACATGACACTCACATCAGAACAACACTTTTATTTACGAGAAGGCTTTACCACAAATGAATAGAGCGGACTTGTTGATGTTTACTCTCAGTTCCTGCATGTTTGGTCTGTTGCTGGTGTGTTGTTGTCTTGCGGGCAGTATCAGCCATCACAAAAGATCACAAATGGACAAACTAAAACAAAACCAGACAAATTATATGTTTTCCTGCTGTGTATTCCCCAGTGTTCATGCGCAGTAGACAGCAGAGCGACTTATTTCGGCGAGGAGTCATTTCTCTTAGCAACGGCTGTGTTTACATCAAGTCAGCTGGCCTGGCGGGGCGGCACGGCTGACGGACTGGTGACTGGCGGCTGCAGCGGCGGTGGCCATGGCCGGCAGCGTCCTGCACACTCTCATTGAGGTGTCCGAGAACTTCCAGGAACTGATGAGACTGGTGAGTGAAGGAGCTGGTGACTCAGGCTGGGGGTCGGGCAGCAGCTGGAAGTGAACGAAGTAATTCCTCGCCCAGGCCACAGCAAGGCCCCGGCGTGTGCCCTCCTTGTGGCTTGTGTAGTGATGGACGGTGCGTGTGTCTTCAGTCAATTCAGATTCCATAAAGATTCCAGGAAATAAAGGAATTACGTAAAGTTTTAAGTAAAAAGTAGACCAAAGCCAGCAGATGCTTTCCACAATGAAGCTCTGATGAATTTTTTTTATATATATTTATTGGTAGTTTCTATGATATTCTGACAATCATTTAAAAATCAGAATCATTGATTTTCTAAGGTGTAGATTGGGTTACTTTTAGTTTCAAACAACTATACATAAAGTTCTTAGAAAATGTCAAGATAAGTTTTCTGAATCTTTATGTGAGTATGCACCTTTCTGGTAATATTTGTCTTGTGTCTTACAATTTACCATAATTATGTAGCTGCTTCTGTTATAAGTTCATAACTGTCATCTTTAGAGTTCTTGGTAATATTAAAGTGGATCAAATTTATTTAGTATTTCACCCCCAGAAAAGCACTAAGATTTGTGTAGTAGGTTTACGTTATTTTTTATATCCACAGGCTGCAGCAGATGGTGTGCTGGATTCCTGGGGGCTGGAGGTGGTTTTACAGAACGTGGCACTCAATTTGCACGAAGATGATAACTTCCACGGCAATTTGCTTTTTGGCCTCCATTCTCTCCTCCTTCTCCTGGCCAGGGTACTGAGATTGTTTATGCTAATTATAAATATCACATTATAAATTGCACATTAAGTAAATACTTCTGGTGAGAAATACAGTTCTCTTTTGCATTATTAAGACCACTCTTTACCACATGTATTTCTGAGTTCTGTCAATTTATATAATTCCTAGCCATCTCACACTCTTGTGGTATTTGATTCTCATACACCCTCCTCATGATCTCATCCCTCTGTATTCTCATCACATGTCCAAATCATCTCAGTTCCACTTCCTTGCACACAGCACCTTAGCACCTTTTTCCACAACTCTTGTTTGCATATTCATCACCCAGCTCATCCTTTATTGCTATTCAGCATAACTGTACTCTAGTTCATAAGCAGCTCATCTCTACTACTCACACCCCACACTACTGGAACTCTCTACACCTATGTTTTTAGGCATAAGGCTGGCCAAATCATCATCATTACATTGTAATCAAGAGTCATGACATTTTATAGTCTACTACAAAGCAAAGACATTTCCCAAAATTATTATCCTCTCTGATATTATCTTATTCTCGTACTGAAGTCAGGCAGAAGTGTACCATTCCTCAGTCTCTGTTTTCATATCCATTTTTATACATCTACCTCTCATTGCTTTCTCTTGCACTTGTCCCTCCATGAATCCATGTTTAAATTGACTTCCTATATACTGAAACTCCTCAGCCACCTCCAACTCCTCTCTTCAAATAATGTTTTACTTAGCTTACGTACTTTGTAGTGTGTCACAAAATTTACTTGTTCATTGAAGTTGCCACATACATTGGGATAAAATCTAACTCTAAATGTTTATGTCCAGTAAAATTCAGCCTTTGGTAATTAATTTGTAGGGTGCTCAAAGTAACTTGTGGCTTTTAGAAGTCATGTTCCCTTTCTATCATTTTTCTGAATGGATTACCATAGTAACAACACCCTAGAGGTCTATCTATTTGCATTCTTTTGTTACGCCCTTGATATCTATAACTTTCAATTTTTAACTTGCCTCATTCCAGAAACTTGGTGAGCTAGGCCATGAGGTTTTGGCAGAAGGCTGTGGATGTGGTTGGGACACCTCACACTTGCCTGAGTCCCAACACACTGACATCCACCGCTACACCTCCGGGACAGTGGTACGATGGGTGAGGGGTGAATGTTACGTGCTTCTGGCCTCTACATCCTCCACATGCACCACCACCACTGTCTCCACTACTACCACTGCTGCTACTGCCACGACCACCACTTCTGTTACTTCCTCCTCTACCACTGACAACCATGAAGATCTACTGCCCCACCAGCATGAGTATTCTGGTGATTGTGCCCCAGAGGATGAAGAATACCAGGATACCACACCAGGGGAAGTTGTCTCCCCTGAAGAAGGTGCAGCAGCAAGTGGTGGGGATGATGATCCTTACTGTTACTCCGAAGAGGCAGAATGTTGCCCAGCCTCTCCATCACCCCATGCCAAGGACACCACCAGTCTGGAGCATTCACAACAAGACTCCAAAAATATGCTAGGGAAGTGGTCAGGATGCCAGGTTCACTCTTGCTTCTCCAAAAAGAGAGAAAAGGATTTTGATGAACCACCACAAGGGGATTGCAAGACTCACTGTGATCTTGGAGAGGAAGAAGAGGAGCAACATGTGATAGAGCGAAAAAAAAGGAGGGTGGAAGACAATGAAGAGGTTGAGGAATCAGAAGGGGAAAAAGAAAAAGAACAAATAGATACTTGGTCTGAAGAGGAAGAGGAGGAGGAAAAGGAACAGGAAGAGATGGACGTGAGTTGTGAGGAAGAAGAGGAGGAGGAGGAGGAGGAGGAAAATAATGAGATCAGTGAAAGGGACAGTTGGAGCAATCAAAGTTCTCAATTTAGGAGGGAAGTAAATATGAGAGAAAGTAAAGGGGGTGAGCTTAAGAGGAATAAAGGAGATGAGACTGATGATACCACTGTAAAGGACCATTGTGGCAGCAAAGATGAAGGAAAAAGTGAGGAACAGTCATTAAGTGATAATAATGAAGAAAAGGAGGAGGAAGGAGAAGGGAAGGAGGAAGAGAAGGGAGAAAATTTAAATGATATTTTGAAAAATAGAAGAGATACATGGAGAGGTCTCAAAGACAATATGGATGAGACTAGTAACTGTCCATTAGGAACAGAGAGTGAGCCTGGTGAGGTGCCTGCAGAGAATGTGGCAGCTGCAGTGGTGAGTGAGGAGAGTCTAGATGGAGACAGCAGTTGCACTTTAATCATACATGAAGAGGAGGATACAAGTTGTAGGGAAGGTGACACTACAGAAAATTCTGTGAAGGAAACCACTGGAGAAGACATATGTAAAAGTTTGAAAGATTATTGGAGTCGAGAAGACCCACATGAAGCTGCATTAAAGAATTCTATTCAAGATAAGGAAAATGAGAACAATACTGTAGAGAGCTGCAGAGAAACATCTATTAGAGAAGAAAATGTAAAGGAAGGTATGAAAGAAGACAACAGTAGGAAGGATGACAGCAGTTGGAGAGAAGACAACATTTTGAATAGCTGCAGGAGCACTACAGATTGTCTTTGGAAAGAAGACACAACACAGGCCAGCTGCAAGGAGAACTGGAGAGAAGACTCAATGGTGAACAGCTACAAAAATACACAGGAAGACAGCTGGAGAGAAGACTCAACAGTGGACAGCTATAAGAACACACAAGAAAGTTGGCGGGAAGACACAACAGTAGGTAGCTTTAAGACAATTCAAGAAGACAGTTGGAGAGAAGAAACAGTTGACAGCTGCAAAAATTCTCAGAAGGATAACTGGAGGGAGGAAGTCATGGCAGATAGCTTGAACAATCCTCTACTTCAAAATCCACAAGATGTGGGCAACAGCATGAAACAGTCACTTCTTACCCCTCACAATTTTCCCCTCCCCCCAAAAGAAAAGTGTACCACAGATCTCTTTGGTCTGTCAACCCCTACCACACAATCCACCACCTTTCCCCTTCAGCCGCCTTCCCTCCATAACCGCTATGACGAGGAAGAGGAGGTGGATGAGGAGGATGAGGATGAGGAGGATGATGACGATGATGATGAAGAGGAGGAAAGCGATGATGATTCAAGTTCTGTTACATCTAGCTCCACCACCTCATCTTCCTCATCATCCTCTTCCTCTTCCAGTGATGATGATGACAGAATCAACTTCAAGCAGAGAGGTAAGTTAGCTATTGTTCTATTGAAAGATCATCATATGGAGGCCACTCAATTTTCATACTTACATCTTCTGGGAAACTTTTCTCAGTGTGTGTGTGTGTGTGTGTGTGTAATTCACCCATGCCTGATCCCAGACTGGACTCATCATTGCCAGCAAGTACCCTCCCAACCCAAGCAAGCTCATTATAGTTTATCTCTGGGTACTGCTGAGACCTTCACACACCATGCACCACACCCCCCTTGCTCAAGAGGGGACAGTAACTGCTCCTTGTCAGTGGAAAAATCCCGGCCCTGAGCGGGGCTTGAACCAGGCAGGTGGAGGTTTGAGCCCTACTCAGGCCCAGGATTTTTCCAGTGACAAGGAGCAGTTACTGTCCCCTCTTGAGCAAGGGGGATGTGGTGCGTGGTGTGTGAAGGTCTCATCAGTACCCAGAGATTGACTATAATGAGCTTGCTCGGGTTGGGAGGGTACTTGCTTGCAATGATGAGTCCAGTTCAGGATCAGGCGTGGGTGAGTTACACACACACACACACTCATGTGTGTGTGTGTGTGTGTGTGTAATTCACCATGGCCTGACTCATGATAGCCAGCCAGTTCCCTCCTAGAGAGAGCTTTGGAGGTTGTTAGCTGGGCTATAGCTACTGCTGGGACCTCACAAACTCCTATCCCCAGTGCTCGAGGAGAGACCGTAACCACTCCTTGTTAGTGGAAAGTTCCTGCCTGAGTGAGATAGAGCCTCAATCCACTGCACCATGGTAGTGGTTGTGTGTGTGCTTGCACTCGTGCGTACGTTCATTTGTATGTTTGTGCGTGCATGCGTCCATGTGTGCGTGCATGTGTATGTGTGAGGGAGGGAAGGGGTGGCTGGTGTGACTTCTTTCACAGTGATTTTTTCTCTGGTTCAGATTTTTTTAATATGTTCCTCTTCCACAATGTTTTGTGTTTTGATTGTGATGGTGATATTGAAAATTACAATTGTAATGATTTCAATGATAATAGTAATGTTTTTTGTGCTGAAATAGTTCAACTGGTTGACTGTACTAAAATGCATCAGTGACTTCATAATTTGTGTTTTATTGCTAAACATTCTTTATTATTATCTGTAATTAGCCAACACTTTATTCAATATTTTTCTGTTTTGGAAAATTTGGTAATGAAATGTATTTGAGGAACATGTCTGGTGTTTTTCAGTCCTTACATTGTGGTGCAGCATTTATTATCCTAATTTGTTACTATCCATAGGCTGTTAACTGAAATTCTGAAATTCAGAGAAATACTTCAATTGTCAGTCATATTTACAGTTACTGGCATCAAAAATATACCTTATTTATAACTTTATAACAGTGGAGAGAGCTGCCCAAGCCGCCAGGGAGGCTGAGGCCTCTGCTGCTGCCCGCTTGGCTTCTGCTGTCACCCAAGGGGATCAAATGTGCCCTAGTGAAGACCAGCAGGTGCAGATGACCCGACAGCTAAGTCTTCCACATCACCTGGAGAACCATACTCAGCTGAACCCTCAAGAGGAGGATGGGTCCCAGTCTTCCTCAGATGAGATGACCAATACAGAGGACCCTGGAGGAGGAGGAAAAGGAGAAGAGGGAGGAGGAGGTTCTGGAGTTGGTAGTAATATTACTGGCAACTGTGGTAGTGGTGGTAATACTGATGGTGGTGCTGGTGTTGGCATTGGTGTGGCTGTTGGTGGTAGCAGTGGAGATGCAGCACCTGCTGTAGTGGTGACAGTTACTCCTGCTACTGCTGCACTGGTGTATGTGGAGCCCTCAGAGCCAACTCCCCTGCCCCTAGTCCCTCCATGTCCAGATCCCTGTGATTCCTCCCTTCACAGCAGCCGTGACCCTGCTGACTTGCAGGCAGCCCAAGGCTTAGCTGACCTCCAAAGAGGCCAGAATCAAAGCTTGGCAGGAGCTCCATCTGGTGCTCCCCTCAGCTGCACTGTAGTGGATCAACTACAACAAGTAAGTAACAGTTACTGAAGGACACTGTTCCAAACAGACTGAGTAGTTGGATACCTTTTGTATGTTCTCTTATATGTAAGTTACTTAACTGATTTATACTGATTGATATCATACTGGTTATCAGTGTTCCTCTGGGAATTCTCAAATTACTTTTTTAGTACCATTTATTTTATGGTGACCTCATTCACCAGATTTAGTACTGCCAGATGTATTAAGACAAAGTATTAATACTACCCTGAGAAAATAGTTCACTGGTTTCATACAGCAAGATGTATACACATATCTCCAGATTCCATTGGAGGTGCGTCGAGGGGGTGAGGGGAAGGGCCTTGAGTGTGTGGTGTGTGGCAAGGTGTTCAATAGGCTGCTCAAGCTGAAACAGCACCACCGCACCCACACTGGGGAGAGGCCTTGGGGCTGCACCAGCTGCAGCAAAACCTTCAGCAGGCCAGCCTACCTTCACAACCATCGCCTCTCCTGTCATACCCCAGCTCACCAGCAGCAGTTCTCCTGTTGTAAGAATACTCTCCTTTACTGTGAGCTTAATAATTCAGAGTGCATTTCTAAGTTCTCACCTACAGAAAACTGCTTGTGCTCTTCAGATGTATGTCAGCGAGGGTTTGGTTTGAAGAGTGCTCTGCAGGCACACCTAGCAACCCACGCCACCAACAAGCCCTTTACCTGTGACATCTGTGGCCAGACCTTTGCTCTCAAGTTCACTCGAGATACACACAAAGCCCAGCATACAGGTAAGATTACACTCTCTCTCTTACAAATGCACACACACATTAATACCTAAGAAGAGTTGAAAAAACTAGATGTTTAGCAAGCTAACAGACGTGATATAATTGTGTGCCAAGCTTTACACACAAAAAAAATGTATTTTTGATGTTTCCTTACATATCTCAAATGCCTTTTGACAAACTTTTAAACTATTTTCCTATGGATAATATCCCTCTATATGTACTTTCATCTCAAATTTCCTTTATAATTGACCTGCTGCTTCTTTAGTAGACAGTACTGTTCTCCTAAACTTTTAAATGGTGGTTTTCCATGGAACTGTTATATGAGCCATGTTAGTTCATTAGTTAATGAGAGAGAAGTGTAACTGTGGAATACTGTTAATCTTATTCTCTTATTTTGCATTACTTCTAGTTCAGTTTCTTTATACAGTCATGTCCTTTGTGAATGAAAGAGAACAGTTTTACAAATGTGCTGTGTTGCAGGAAGCCGCCCGTGGGTGTGCAGTGTGTGTGGTCGGTCATATATCACCAAGTACAAGCTACGTGCACATATGAAGGCGCACACAGGCGAGCTGGTGTGTTCTTTCTGTGGCCGTCAATTTACCTCACAGGTATGCCCTGGTACACCTACCACTCAACAGAATGTGTATGATCAGGTCCCCAAACTGATCCACCAGTGATAATTAAATTGTAACCAGCACTCTATAAAGAATAATTTTTATTGCGTAATTTCACAGGACTCCTTGGGACGTCACCAGCGGCTGCATGAAGGCTCAGCTAACAAAGCTTCTCCAGTGCTTCCCACATGCTCCATCTGCAACAAGAAATTTGCAACACCTAGTTTATTGAAACGACACATAACAGTAAGGCAACGCCTGTTACATGTCAGCTTCACCTAGCGATTGAAAGACTACATATATCCCTTTGTTGGGCACTCATAGAAATAGTGGAGGTATCAGAACTCTCTTTTAGTATGTTAAAATTGAGGATTTTCTAAGATGATTTTACTCTTGAACATTTTTTGATCTGACCCACTCATCCATTGCAAGGTTGCATCAAAGTGGGCTAATCGCCCAATTTTCTGGTACTCACCCTACACCCTTAAATATCAGCATGTAGGGTTGGAGAGAGAGAGAGAGAGAGAGAGAATATTTGTATGTGTGTGTTTGTGTGCTTGCTTGTGTATTTGTGTTTGTTTCTTTTTGTGGTAAAATACTGTCTTTGACAGAGCCATGAACGGCAGAGTGCAGTCAAATGTGGTGTGTGCTCCCAGGAATTTGCCAACCACCAGCAGCTGACAGCACATCAGACTCGCCAACATCAACCACATCCACAACAGCAGCAGCAGCAGCAGCGAAACCAAGCTGTTCATCAGTGCCCAGTATGCAACAAGGTGTATGTGCAAGAAGTGTTCCTGACACGTCACATGACTACCCACACCACTTTCTCTCAGCAGACTACCACTAGTTCTCCTCTCCTTCTCACAAGCACTCACCCCAAAGAAACTGCAGCAGGGGGACATCTAAGCCCTAACTTAAGCAGTCTACAGCAGTCTGGAGCATCATTGTTCCAGCAAAGTCAGCAAGAGCCATCAGTGGACACAAGACTGGGCAGGCAAGATGGTTATTTGACTGCTGCCCAACATCAGCTGGAAGCTGAGCCCCAGCAGCATCTCATACAAGCATCAGCAAGTGACAGGACTCAAACACAAGTTTTTCTCAACTATGACACAGAGATCTTGGAAGAAACTAGTTTCAGTTCTACTCCAACCCAGGAGTGAGGGAGTAGTTGGAAAAGAAACTAGCTACTCAGTACTTCCCAGTATGGGCAAGGAATAGTTGCACTTTTTTGTGTGCTGCCCATAGTGCCAGTGGCGTGGGTGGATTTTATTTTAAGTGGCTGCCAAGATTTGCTTTGGCCCATGTTGCCCTCTTTTTACCAGAGTTGCTTAAGTTAGGGTTGATTGAAGATCTGGACATAACCAGTCTTCAGGATCACCACCTACAGTAACTGATCATTCAGCTTTCTTCTGAATATCACAAATTCTGCCCCCTTTCACCTGTAGACAGGTGTATAGCCCCCATGAGAGCAAAGGAAGAAAGGGGTAATTAACTTGTTTGTAGTAGGGCTTGTAGATGCATATTACCACCAGAATTTTATTTTTTTCTTAACTCGGTGGCAGAAGGGTGCCAGCTATTTTTCAACACCAATTTGCCATAAAATTTGACATTGCTATAGCAGTGTGAGAAGATATTAAAGGCATGTTCATATAATATAATTTGTTCATACTTGGCCATAATGAAGCTATCTTTATCATGTTATAAGAAAGAAACCCTCATTGCATAAATGATAATTCTGGAAGTATGAATTGTATAGCAAAGCACCTGTGATATTATCAAGTCAATGCAGATTTGAAAAACGGTAATATCACAGGTCCTCTGCCATACTGTTCATACTTGAAGAATAATCAGTTATGTAATGTTGTTTTATTATCTTATAGCATAATAAAGATATCTTTATTAAGCCCAAGTATGTACAAATTATTTTATGTGGACGTTTCTTTAAAATTGTCATACACTGCTACAGTAATCAGTCAGATTCTTTGTGCATATTGGTGGTACAAAACTGCTGTCACCCTTCTGCCACTAGAGGTTGAGAAAATTAAAATTCTGGTGTTAACAGGCATTTTCATGCCCTACTGTTAACAGGCCAATTAGCAAACATATAAAAACAACAACAAAGAAGTTACGAAATACAGTCCATGAGTACATTAATATAAACGTAATCTGCCTTATAATTTTTCTCTTATATTGTCAGTATTTTCATCTTTAGTGTACAAAGTGCACACACTTACATTGAGGCACTTGAATGTTTTATGGTGGCAGACTGCCTGGTGAATAGGCACTGCTGCTGTCCAGACTTTTACAGTGGGTAGAAATAACCACTGTATATAATGCCACTGAATATAATCAATACAAATAAATTTGTATTGATTATATTCAAACCTACTGCATAATCTCTACATACAGATCTGTAGTAATATTTGTAAACATGTATATATGTAAATTGGAGTGACAAACTACCAAATATTAAAATGAATACATGTTCAGTCTCCAGCCCTCTACACATATCTACAAAATGATGTTCAAATGTGTACATTTGTAAAAACAATTATAATTCTTAAACAGTTGTTGATTGATTTCAAAGCCATATATAGTAAACTCAATTTAGTGGATAATCATTTTAGCAGAGCATTTTATATATTACTTTTTGTTAAATTCAGTGGAATAGTCCACAAAACTGAGATATAGAGTAATCCACCATATCATTTAAGGTACAGGTGACCCCCACATTCACAAGTGTTAAGGGGACAAGACTACACTGGATGCTGATCTTCCTTTGAATAACTGACACACCCAACAAACAGCCCATACTACCCTGGGACACAGGGCGAGTGTGGCATCTGGGTTACGACAGTTTTCCCTTTGAGGTTTCACAAGGTACCTTTTTATTTTCTAACTTGTAAAGGATGATGAAAAGCTGGGTGAGCTGTGCACTGACTGCCTCTGACTGAGATCAACCCTGGGCCCACAGATTGAAACCTAGGCGTGCTAACCACTACACCCCGGCAGTGTTAACTTTAATTTACATATACAGTCAAACCTCGGTTTACAAATGCCTTAGTTAACGAGTGTTTTGATTTATGAGCAAAAAAATCGCAAAACATGCCTTGGTTTACGAGCATCCTGTTTGTACGTCTTTTTTTTTCACAAGGGTGGGGATATTGGCTATATGGAGGCCGTCAGGGTTAAACGCGTACGTCTCTCTGAGGAGAAACCACAGACCCTTGCCAGTGGACGGCTCATGAAGGGGAGGGGACGATGCTGACTGACCGACTATCAGCTAATGTCAGCCTAGCCGACCCAGTTGGTCTTTCGACGAGGACGAGCATTTTTTTATTTATTTATTTTTAATTTTTTTAATTTTTTTTAAGTTGAAGACATGAGCGAGTGTTCCCTTTATTCATTGCAAGATGAGAGTGCTCAAAGAGGAGAACAACGGGAATAGTCTTAGTTAGGGTTGCCACCTTGAGCTTAGAAAAATAAGGAATGCAACATCCCATTCTCCAATACAAAACAAATCCATATTTTAAGGAACAGGTGGCAACCCTAAACTTCCTCTAGCCTGCCATGACTGGCAGCCGCTGCTGGTGAAGACAGGAGGAAAGGGGGAGGGACGTTATGACGCGTATTTTTCACGTATTTCAGGACGACACTTGACAAGCATAATATTATGGACTGGTTTTGTGGTTCACTGAAAAATGCACTCACTCCAGTTTTAAAATACTGAATTTTATCTGCTAAACCATTCAGACAGCCAAATACAAAACAAATAGCATTCCATATTTTAAGGAAAGGGTGGCAAGTTGGCAACCCTAGTCTCAGTCTCCGTGCACTTGTGTCTGATTGCATTTGTGCTTTGGTATGCGATCTTAGTGTTTTCAGCACTACAGTGTGCATTGTTTGTGCTTTAACAATATCCCCAAGAAAGATGGTTAAAAGGGATGGCGCTGCACAGAAGAAAACAGGAACGGCGGATACTATGCTCACAACAGGAACAGGGTGCGAGCCTCGGTGGCTTGTATGCCCTGCTGGACGTGACTGTGACTTCAGTTCACCCTCTCTCTGAGACGATATGTCGGGTTAGTTTCATGTTGGTGGTCGAAAGTAGTTCCGGTGCCTCGAGAATAGGGCAACTGCAGCTTCTAAACCCCGGTGCGAAGCCTACACCTCGAGCGTAATGAGTGGTTGCGGGAGTCTCCATAACAACTGTAACACATTGATTTGTGTTTTATATTATTTATTATTGCTATTATAGTTAGAAAAAATTACTTTAATTGAGGATAAAATAACATGTAAAATGATTTTAAATAAATATTTTTCTTGAGATGTGGGACGAATTAATGGGATTTACATTAATTTCAATGGGGAAATTCGTTTTGGTTTACGAGTGTTTTGGTGTATGAGCAAAATTCTAGAACAAATTAAACTCGTAAACTGAGGTATAACTGTACAGCATTTCCGTTACACTACTGTCATAATTGCTCCCCCTATCCTGGTAATTTGGGTAACTGAAGCTCTCTACTAATAATGGCTTCATAGGTGACCCACACTTTCATTATAAATTTATCCTCAAAATGATGAGCTACAATCAGAGGTGGGTACCTGCTAATTTTTTGTTAGTCTACAAATTGCAATTCCACTAACTTTGTTGGGCATTCTACTAATCGTTAATCCACAAATTTTCTGGCTTCGCCGGTCCGCTATCACAAATCCATTAATGCTAACGCTAATACATTTTTTTAGTCCACTAATGAAGTCCACAACAGTCCGCTAATCATTTTTTAGTCCGCTAACCCTTTATTGGTAGTTCAAACCACAATTTCCAATAAAATTACCTTACAATTTATATATTTATTTATTTTGTATATTTTTTAAATGTAAATCATTGTGAAAATATCAAAATAAATCAAATACAAATACTGCAAGGAATACGTCTCTAAGACTCGGCGAGTTAATGTAAACTGCCTCCCACACAGGCTGCTGCGACAGGCCGGCTGCGCAACAGACAGTTCTAGAATATTCTCGCCCATGCAGCCTGCTGCCTGCATGCTGCACAAACCTGCTGTGTGTCAGACAGATCTAGAATAGGGTGGCCAGATTTCTGGAAGTGAAATCCGGGACGCTTTAATAAAAACATTTTCTGCGGCAGTGCATGAAATCCAGGACAATTTTATTTCCAGGACGAACCATTAAAATTTGGGACGTCTGGCCACCCTAATCTAGAAGTTTCTCCACACTTTCAAGAATATTCTTGAATTTCCCAGAAATTTCATTATTGGCGTTTTTTGAAAAATTGCGTCAGTGGACAACAATTTTGGCATTCCGCTAACTGCAAATCCGTTAATTTTTCAAATTTTCCACTAACGCTATTCTGCAATTTTTTTGTTAGTCCACTATTTGTGGATTAGTGATTAGTGGACCTAAATTGTGGAATGCCCACCTTTGGCTACAATATACTGGCTAACAATCTTATGTGTAATAATATTTGGTTTAATCACACTGATAAGTCATTCATGGCTGCTAATTCCTTCATAGGATGGAAAGGTATGTGACTCAGTAGTGCTGGCTGTCCTGGAGGATGTATTGCTATCAACACACATACTTTGCTGAATTTGTTCCTCACTAGAGTGAGACTTGGTCTTATTGCCAGCAGTGATGCTAGGCTTTGAATGCTTCTCAGGGGAGCTTTGCTGGGTCCTACTATTGGGATTAGAACTGAGACTGGAAGAGTATGATGATCCACTTGTATGTGAGCATTGGGTCTGCTTTGTAAGGTACTTTGAAGTTTGTTGATACACAGGTAACTCTGCCCTGGATGCAGCATTTTTTTGTGAAGGTTCAATAGGCACACCAGTTTTCTTCGAAGTCCTGACAAACTCTTCTCTGGCCCTTTCTTCTGAAGCACTGTTAACAGTACCCTTAACACTCGCCTCCTCTTCACTGAGAGGTAAGCTTTCTGGTGGTCTAACATAACCCCGCTCAGCAAGGGAGAGCCAAAACTTTTCCTTTTGTCGTCTCACCTGGTCTGTCACACTATCCCCAGCCAGCCACTTTATCCCAAATTGATTAGCAGTTTCCTCAATTTCTTCAGTACTATGATCTTGTATTGCAGGATGTGAAGAGGCCCTCACCAAACCCTCTTTAGAGACTTTAGGGGATAAGCCAGTACCTCCGAAGAGAGGATTACCAGGAGTGTAAGACCCTTCATTTTTGGGAAGAGGAACTTGAGAGTATGGTGCACTGCCTGTAACTGATGCCAGTGCCAGTTTGGCCCGCTGCACAGCACAAGCCAAACTTGGTATGACACTCTGAGACTGACAGATCTGAGGTGCTTCTGAGATGAGGGCTTCAGTTCTTCTTCTGTTGTCTTCTATTCTGCAGACTCTGTAATGAACATGAAGGTTCAAAAATTGATGTCATCACATATAAAATAGAAAGTAGCCTGAAAGGTTTGAAGGTGACATGCTAAAGTAGATGATCTAATCTTTAAAAGGCGGGAGATAAACAATTTCTTCAGGGAAAAGTGCTTGATAACATGTGGTTTGCTGACAAACTTAAGTAAGGATGTCAATATCCATGTTGGAGATGGTAAATATAAGTTGTAGAGAAGAGACATACAAGATAAAACGGGAGCGTGATGAAGGCAATAGTATACTAGAACAACATTAATGTGGAAAATATGGAATTGGGGGAGGGTATGGCAGAGGCAATTAACATGAAGCAAACAATCAGGGGTAGGCAAGAGAGACATCACAGAGGCTTATGTCCCCCCCAATGAAGAGAGCTATCATGACATAAGGGCTACTGTCACTAGAAAAGAACTTCACATTGAAAAACTTACTTTTCCAGCAGAAATGACAGCTGTTGAGTGAGGTCTGGTGCTAAAGGACTGGTCTGAGGCATCAGGTTGTTTCTCTCATGAGATGAAGAGGGAGGATGAGGAGCTTCAGTATTATCATTTTGGGGAGGTGGGAGCTGGCACTGAGGAGGTGAAATATTATCTTGGGAGGGTGAGGGCTGGGGCTGAATGGATGAAATATTAGTTTGGGAGAGTGAGGGCTGGGGGTCTATTGCTGAATTATTAGTCTGGAAACTTGTAGGCTGAGGTGAAGTTGAAATATTAGTTTGTTGGGGTGAGGGATTGGGTTTTCCTGAAGGACTAGTTCTGAGAGACTGAGAGGCTCGGAAGCTGGTCTTAGGGGCTGAGGGTTTGGGGGTGGGGATCTTGTTAGCTGAGGTCCAGTTGGTTGCCTTGTCATCACCTTCCTGTAAATAAATAAATAATGAAAATATAGGCAGATAAATCACAGAAAATATCATCCAAAGTCTAACAATCATCCATTTCCATTTCTATATGCAAGTCAGGTAAAAAATGGATTCCTAGTGAAATAACCATAGTCTGTGCCACAGATTCTGATGCAGAAAATCTTTTAGGGAGGGACTTGTGGACTTGGTATCATTGCTTGGGTGATGGTCTCTCATGCTTATTGGTCATTCTCAACTTGTTCCAATATGCAGCAAATGGACTTTGCATTCCAAGTAAAACTCATCAATTTTTGAGATACTGGAGTATTCTGATTAAAATCCATTCAACAACATTTTCATTGACTAATGTGTCTATCAAACTATTACAGATAAACCTGAACAACATTTATAACAAAACTAAGTAAGAGTTGGAACTAGGGTATCCCTCCCCATAAAGTCTTTATCCCTTCTCAATACAATACAAAATATAGAAGCCAGGGTCAAAGGCTCCAGTCACAACCCCAACCCAATTTTGATGGTGGGGCCTAATTAAATTGCAGGGTCTTTCAATGCACTCACATCAGCTGATCCTGCTACCTTAGGTTGGTATGAGGCAAAGCCTCTGGACCCTTGATAGTCTGGGAAATAACATGGTAACTCTCGATTTACGCGTTTGGTTTACGCGTTTTTTTAAAAATAACGCGGGGTCCAAAATCCAAATAAATGTTTAATTTACACGTTTTTTCCACTTATACGCGATATTTTATGGAGTGGCCACCAGATGTCTCACGCAACTGGACTCACACGGCGCCGCGGCCACACAGCTGAGCTCAGTTCTTCCCGCGCGCCACTTGAACAACAATACAGTACCCACGCTGCCACGCCATTCAACAACAACACCCTCGCTGCTGTGGAGTGGCCACCAGATGTCTCACGCAACTGGACTCACACGGCGCCGCGGCCACACAGCTGAGCTCAGTTCTTCCCGCGCACCACTTGAACAACAATACAGTACCCACGCTGCCACGCTACTCAACAATAGGGGTGGGCAGGTACCGGTACCAGTACCGGTACTAACGGTACCAGCTATACGGTACGGTACCGGTACCAGACTGCTCGGTACCGGTACCAATACTAGCCAGTCGCTCATGGTGTCCCTCATTTCTTCCTCACACGAGTGAGGCTGAGACTGAGTGCCTGAGTGGATCTCTCTCTCTCTCTCTCTCTCTCTCTCTCTCTCTCTCTCTCTCTCTCTCTCTCTCTCTCTCTCTCTCTCTCTCCACTGAATGAAGTGAATATTTATTTTTCGACAGAAACCTACCTCTCGTTTGATTTACATTGTTTTTGATTTACGCGACCTCTTCAAGGACGTAATACTCGCGAAAATCGAGACACACACAAAAGGCATGCATAGTGCCAGGAACCAGCAGTCATAATTACCTCTTTTTTCCTTTTCAGGTGCAGTGCTGCAAGTGAGGCAAGCCTGTTTCTCACATGCTTAGACTGTAGGAGGGGAACACTGGTTGGGCCAGCATCAAGGATGGACAAGGTAGATTCCAAACCACTGCTGTCATCAGGAGCAAGACTTGCCCCTTTCTGAGGTGATCTGGCCCACTTGGGAGTTGAACAGTTTAGAAATACAAAAACAGTTCACAAGCTCTCTGATGCAAACAATTAAGTCAGTCCTAAGCAAACAAAATACATAAACTACAGTAAATAACCAGATGTAGCAGCACTTCACTGCATAATCAAAAATAAAATGAGTTGGTTTATTCACTTCCCACAAAAACAGAGAGTGACCATAACATCTTAGTAAAGGACTACGTATGCCAGAGGAAGAGGAAAAAAAGAGAAAATATTAGAGCTGGGCAGTGGCGTTCCTGAGGGGGGGGGCGAGGGGGGGCTGTTTGAATGCCCCCCCCCCCAACCAAAGGGGGCCCCAAAAAAAAAATAAACTCTCGCGTATTTTAGGAAATGAGACAGAAAGGGAAAAGATCATCACACAGTCTATCAACTTTGCGGAAGAAGGAAGTAATAATTATGGATTTTCAACAAACAGAAGAATAAGAAAGAAGAAACGTATGGCTGGAGAAGGTACATCAGATGAAGGACTCGACAGGCAAGAGGGAATTAAGTTGTAGCAAGGGGAAATCTTAGATAGGCTTTGTATGGAAATGAAGGAGAGAGATAGAGGTGAGAGAGAGACCATGCTGGATTTTTTCTTTCTTCTCTTCAGAGTTTTTTTAAAATCTATGGACGAGGAGAGCTGAAACACAGTGCAGACTTTGCCTCTTTTTTGGAAGATGTCCAGGCAATCTCCTATTTCAATATATATATAGATGCACGTAATGTTTTTCACAGAACTAACTCCAGGGACCCAGGGGATATTTTGAAAAAAAAAATCAGTAGTTATGGAAAAGATGTTTGCCCCAGTCTTGCAACAGCTATCAGAATTTTACTTACCATTACAACATCTATTGCTTCTTGTGAAAGGTCCTCTCAAAACTGAAGCTAGTGAAGAACTATTTACGATGAGCCAAGACAGGCTTAATAGTTTAGTATTAATGTCAGTGGAATCAGAAGTGTTGGATAAATTGATATGAGTGATATAATGTTTGCTGCCAAGAAGGCACGTCGACAATTGTAGGACAGTAGGAGCAAGTGAACAACTTGAAAGTGTTAAGTGTAGGCCCTACCTACTAACAAGTGTACTAACATCAACAAGAATACCAATGCTTTTGTAATCTGTCTGTGGTCCTTCCTCTCCTTTTTCTCCTTCCAGCAATATTGAATTAACTCCCTAACTCACTTTACTCTGGTCTACCTTCCCTCCACTCTGTTCTACCTCCCTTCACTCTATTCTACCTTCTTCCCTCTGTTCTTCCTCCAATCACTCTGTTCTCTCCCATCACTTTGTATTGAACCATTTCACTCCTTCACAGTATTTCTACCTTACCTTCATTCTCTTCTACCTCCCTCACTCTGTTCTACCTTCCCTTCACTGTTTAACTTATTTCCACTCTGTTCTACCGCTGTTCTAACTCCTGATCTATCTCCTTTACCATTTATTATGCTTAACTGGATTAAGTGGATCTTCAATTATTGAAATTTGCATTTACAAGTGCCTTTAAAATTGCTCATATTCTAAAATTTGGCTCATTGTGCTAAATGTCTAGGAACGCCCCTGGAGCTGGGTGTTGCAGACCAGGCACCTCTAGCAACACCTGGGAGTAAGTCAGATTCCTGCCAGACTACTGAATGGAGGCAAATAAATGCTACTCTGCCAATCAGCCTCTCAACACATCCTACAGGAGGCAACTGAAATAATTTATAGGAAAAGTCCAATAATACATAAACTACAGTAATTCAGATATTAAATTGTTTGGATTATAAGGAAGGACTCCAACAGCTTTTCACTCAACGTCCTCAAGCATCGGCTCAGGACTCATCATTTGTAAAAAAATATCTTTCAAGCGATACTGGGCAATACACAGTCCAAAAATCAAGTGAATGTTCAGCTGTCAACACCTAAATTGAATCTAAATCTCTTCATTCCCCAGTGCTTGACACCACTCAGCACATTTGGCACCTGATTTGATTTTTTTCAACACAAATTTGGATTTTTTGTTGGACCGCTGGGATTTTGGGATGATCCATGTCTGAATTATTGGACTTTTACTGTAGTTGCTTTAATTTAGTGACATATTACTACAAAATTTCCAAGCTAGTTGCCAACTTATATCACAGTGTTGGTGAGACATAACTCACCTTGAGTGAGGATGGTGGAGGTTGGACACCCACACTGGCAGTGAGGACCAACACCCTGTGGGCCACACCCAGAAACTCTCTGAACACTTCCGTCCAAGGCAGTTCTCCACCACTGGACTCCGCCTGCGACTTCAGTGCCTACAACAGGTTGTGTTAGGGCCAGTAAATCAAAACTCTTTTTCTTTTCCTAAAGCAGCCCCATAAATACAATTAACATCAAATTTTGAGTAAAATATTTTTCCTTTGCTACAAACCGGGCAACTGCTACCTTTTCACCCAACAATTTCAGATGGCACGGCAGAACATGATATGCTCTAGTGTCTTGGAACTCTGCAAAGAACTTAGAGCCTGACTTCCATTGCCACATGTTGCCACCCATCTTGTGCTTTATTATCCAATGGTTTACATTTAGTACTTATCATGTTTGCTGTGTAATTCATATATTTATGTGTAGCATATAAGAATCTACCCCCTGACAGCTTTTCCTATTTTTTCCAACACATATGACTGCTTGTGTA
Source organism: Eriocheir sinensis (assembly GCF_024679095.1). Classification (NCBI taxonomy): domain Eukaryota; kingdom Metazoa; phylum Arthropoda; class Malacostraca; order Decapoda; family Varunidae; genus Eriocheir; species Eriocheir sinensis. Next base: position 5,004,244 of record NC_066536.1, read on the forward strand.
GGTTCTTTCACTTTCACTGGTGGTTGATCCCAGCAGATGATTTTCTAAAGTGACAATAATTTCTCTTGCAAATGGTTCCTACTACTGTCTAGAACTCAACTTGACTGACAACTCAGTTAAAAGTAGAGTTGATAAGCAGCAAGTGGGTGGTCTTGTGATCTTCAGCCACTTAGCAATGCTTGAAAATAGACAGGCATAAACAGGATGTGAACTCAAGACCTCACATTCGATATTCCTGTGCAGTGAGCCCTCCCGTTCCTCCACTTATGCAGCTGCAATGTAAATTCATGACCTGGCAGCTTATCTATAGAAGGTAGACACCATATTGCCAACCGAATGACCAATATTTAATATCTGCTGATAAGTTGCAGTGGATGTTGAGGCACACAGTCAAAGATATCATTGAATGTCAAAGGAGGGAAGACTCATGCTGTTTTTCTCACCATCAACTGTATGTTTAGGGTTCGAGCCGTGGCTGCAAGTGCCCTCAGATATCGGCTATTTCTCTTCCCATGACCACGTTTTCCCTCCAGGATGACCACCTGCAAAGACGAGGCAAACATGATATATTAGGTTCACTTGTAGGCCAGACAGTATCAATTTACCACTAGAAATTTAGAGGTCTATTGTACTGGGATGACCTTTACACAAACACAAATCCTTCTGTACGTGAATTTGATCTGAGAATTTGTTAAAAACTATCACCATCACTAAGGTTCTCAAAATTTAAGGAGACAGTTTCATGTGAATAAGTAGTATTTTGAAACTTAAAAAAAGGCACACAAAAAATTATATCCAACAGTGAATGCATCTGTAATCAAGAGAAGCAGCAGCAGCACTAGAAAAAAAGATTCTGGAAAGATTCTGAAAATAATCATGAGTACTGCATATTTAAGACTTTGTAAGATTCTAATTTTCCAAATATGAATATAGAGAAAAAAAAATGTACCTGGCTTAAATCTATGCATCTTTTATGTCCACTGGTGCAAGGAAATGTAAGGGGAAATGAATTTATATACTTACCAATACAGTTGGCCCTCTAACAAAGTGGTTTTTATTACCATGGATTTCCTCACTGCAGTACCCCCAAAATATGTACCTGTATTAATGACCTACCACAGAAACCTGGAACACAACAATTTCTGACAGGTGGGAGGCTTGTGGAGAGACAGCTGTAACCTAATACCAATATACTCACAAAAATAACACAGACCTACCTCCTGCTTGAGGGCAAAGAGAGAGCGACGCAGTGACCGTACACATTCAGTCCAGCGCTGTCTCTTAATTTCCAAGTCAAGTGGAGTTACAAAGTCCTTTCCACGGGAGTCCTTCAGGTCCTGCAAGTCCCCAAGAGTCTGTGAGATCTGAGAAAGGAGTCTGATGAGCTGCCGGCGGCGTAGTCCAGTTTCTCCATTATCCAGTCGACAGGGAAAGAATGGCCGGGATCCTGGGCTCTCTTTCTTGTGGGACTGCTTCTTGTTCTTGGATAAAGGTGGAGCTCTGGTGTCCGAGGATGGTGGGGGTGGTGGTGATGCAAGGGAAACCTGCTTGGAGGCCAGAATCTCCTGTCTGGCTTTGATCTGTGCTGTTTTTATATCTTCAGGGGTAATGTACTGTAGAGGAATAGTAAAACCATATTGTAGTACGATCTGGCAAATGATTCTGGTATAAAAACTATATCAGTTGCAGTTGGCTTTGTTTTATTAGTAGCAGAAGTTGAATGACCTACCTTCAAAAATGGAATAACAGAACCAATATATAAACTGAGTATGTATTCTAGTACTCCTACTAACCCTGCATCCAGCACAATAAAATCTCTTTCCAGAAGAGCACAATCATAGCCTGTTTCCAAAATTGCTTGTAGTTACAGTAGGTAGAACTGAATGTAATGAGGTAAGTGAAAGAATAACACTTGTCTAATATAACAATGTTTATATAGTTCAAATGAAATTTGAGATGTACCTTAAATGTAGACCTGGAGGTAGTGGTGTTGTCAGCCTGGTGGAGGGATGGGGGAGGATGGGGCACCAGGCGATGAAGGGTAATAGCAGTGGGCACCCGCTGTCTGTGATCCAAATGATTAGGGGAGAGACGCTGCCAACACCACTGATTGGCTGCTGGTGCTTCCCTCTGTTCCTCTGCCTCACGGAATGAGCTCATCCTAAGTATGGCACTGCAGAAACAAAACATGCAAGTCTATAAACAACTACTCTATTCACAAATGAACAACTTATTTACTTGGGCTGCAACACTGCCAATAATCTTGCCGATGCTGATACCTTTCCACCCTTCTAAAATTGTTCCGTAACTGCGGTAAATAATCACCATAATAATGGTGGGCTTTCAAATTTTGGTATGGGGCAACACTGTATACCTAGGGTCCCTGGATTTGTGGGAGACTAAAATATAATGCCTCTCATTTGATTTTCTAAAATGGTTACTGTGATTCAGTGTCTTTCATGCCACAGGGACCAGATGGCACAGTGCTGCTCCCTATGCACATGGATTTTGTAAAGTCCCCCTGGTAGTGAACAAGCTGCATGAATGAATGAGCCGAATATAAATATAACAGCTTAACAACCGGACATAAATAGTAAAGCAGAATAAGTGAAATGGGAAACAGTTTAATGGAGAAATGAAACAAAGTCGACTTTACACTTAGCTATGAGTTATATCAAAAGGACTTGAAAGAAGAAGGTTGGGTAGACAACACATTAGGAGCAAAGTTAATACTAAGAGAAAAACAAATACCCTAACCTTAAATTATAGGAACAGATATCAGAGGAAAAATGAAGTTTCAGAAATAGCTGTGAAGAATATCCTGAAATAAGTTTCACAAATCATCACTAGATAAAATTTAAAACATAAATATACCCCTGTAGATTTACATTGGTTTTGGTTCGGGAGGAAATCAGGAAAAATTCAGCATTGACCACAGGGAGCAGCACCCCTCGCCGCTGTGTTGGCTGCCGCCCTCACGACACGGTGCGGCGGGTGGAGGGAGCGCCAGGGAGCCTCCTTGGGGAACGCCCGTCGCCGCCAGGAGTGACAGCAGCAAGTGGTAAGTTTTCCTCTTCAGTGTTTTAGGAGCACCCGGGGCCCTAGAACCCGTGAGGTGGTGGTGTGCCTTCAGGGTATTGTGGGTTTTCCTCTTCAGTGTTTTAGGAGTACCAGGGCCCCAGAATACCTGAGGTGGTGGTGTGCCTCCAGGGTATTGTGGGCAAGCCGCGGTGTGTTTATCTCCGCGCGTCTGTTTGGTCTTGATCTCGGACTCGCGTTGTCAAGGAGACGGCCATCGCTGTCGTCGACTACGGAGTAACCTTTAAGCATGCCGTACTGCGCTCTCCCACATCCCATGGTCTAACCAGTGAAGCCACCGAACTGTCATTAATTGTCATTATCATGCCAGCAAGATGGCGGATACCTGTCAAATGTCAGGTGTTTGGTCAGGTCAGGCTTGTCAGGTCACAGTCCACCTGGGTTTCCGCGGTGTGGAATGACCATAGTAGGATCATTTTTAGTTCAACTAATGAGACCATCAGCATTGCCAATCAAAGCTGTTGCTGTGAAAACTATTAAACATATGAGGTACGTAGGCCTACTTCTATTCCGGAAAACAGTTTACAAAGAGAAACACTGCTCTTAAAGCTGTTCAAACTGGAATACTGTTGTGCTGGAAGCTTCCCCCGGCGACCATAGGCCTCTAGAAGACTCCCGGAGAAACGAGCAAGGGGGCGGGGAGCAAGGCGAGCCGTCCAGGCGCGGCCAGGCGCCAGGCGGGAAGTGTTGCCAACTCGCATATATTTTTGCTACATGTTCTTGTATGATCTAAAATATACTGTAACATTCTAGACTGTACTGTTCTGGATATATATAGGAGAAGAGGGCGAGAAAGGGCCAGTCCCAGTCATAGTAAGCTAGTGGTAAGTGAAGAGTCCGAGTGAAGTGTACTACTAAGGAAGAATATTAAACTACAGAAGCTGTGCAAAGTGTTTACATATCTCCCTCCCACGGAGTCTCCTGACGGCGACACGGAACCCAAGTAATACGTCCGGCATAACAATACTATGAATGTTAGTGTTGGTTAGTGCCAGATAAACATGTAAGCAAAGAAACATCAGTGGTGCGATATAAGCTTGCGAAATCTCAGAGTTAGTTAATTTCTGTTTCCATTTAGGCTAGTATGTACACAGATATATTAGTATTTACGAAATAGCTTTACCACATCAGTAAGTGTACGGTAATAGAAAACAACACCGTCATAATGGGTAAGACGTGGCCTGAAGGTGGTAACTATGAGGCGGAGGGCGTGAGCTCTCACCCGGGTATCCGTCACATTGGCGGCGAGTGAATGACTGTTAATGGCAGTTCGGCGGCCTCACGCTTTGATTCACGTCTTTCGGATTAGCGGCCCATGCGGACTCCACCAATTCTACCTACATGTAAGATAGCCTACTCTCTCTCTCTCTCTCTCTCTCTCTCTCTCTCTCTCTCTCTCTCTCTCTCTCTCTCTCTCTCTCTCTCTCTCTCTCTTCGTTCATGATTTCTCCGGGAACTCTTTCACAATTTCCATAAACGCCCATAGCTCCGATCCAGTCAGAGTACTACTGTTTCATCATCCAAGACCCAATCACTCAAGAACACCTGTAAATCATCAAATTATTCAATTAAACTCATTCCTCTCTCTTATATGTAGCCAATGTAATCTAGTGCAGACTCAATCTCTTCCTTCTCATGCCACATCTCTGCAATCGTCACATTAACTGATGTGTAAGTAGTTACTTCCTTTCCCAGGATTCCAAAATGCCAGTTCATGTATCTTATAGTTTCTGTTCCCTTGCATTTCCACCAATAATAAACCCTCTAAGAATTCCATGCTTCCTTTAATTCTTCTCTTTTACAGCCGTTCCCTCTACATTCACACACAGCAGCCTTCATTCTACATTTGTACCTACTCCATGACTGTCGTTGTATCTTTGCCCATTCCACACGTTCCTACATTCACCCCCCCCCCCCTCCAGACACCATTCCTCGCAATCACTCCTAGCTGAACGAAAATTTGTAAAGCGCACTCTCATAAACAGTGCACACATTGGTAGATTTTTTTTTTTACATTGGTAGTCCTTTTTTATTGTTTTTACGATTTTACTTTTTAATCTTTATTTAAAATTTTTACTTTTTACTTTTTTTATTCTTCAGTTTTGTTTTTTTAAAAGAAACATTTATTTTCTTCTTAACTGTATCAACAAAATCTCAGTACGCAAATGGTAACTCTAAAATTGATTCATTGTAAGCCAGGATCTTATCAGAAACATGAAATCTTTCACGATTCTTTGTATTCTGCTTCTTGGTGAATAACCATATATATATATATATATATATATATATATATATATATATATATATATATATATATATATATATATATATATATATATATATATATATATATATATCTTACGCCTACCAACATAAACATAAACTCTGCGGTGCAAAATATATGTTTTAACAACTCAAAGTTTAATTACTGTATTACTTAATGAGGCACCTTTGGTAATTCTTCTCTACGTTGGTAATTATGGTAAGGTATGGGTGCAGGAGCCGTCTGGCAGCGGGGTGCGGTTTGAATGACTGAGGTGCACTATTATGTTTCTTTATGCAGTATTGTGGCTTCCCCTCCGGCCCTGTCTGGTGCTACCCGTCGCCGTGGGAACACTCGCCGAGGGACGTGAGCGAAATCTGAGCGTCAGAACACGGTTAGTGGCGTTAAACACACACAGGCAGACGGAAAAAAACGAAAACAAGCAAGCACACAAATATATGAACAAGCAAATACTCAAATTCACAAGCAAATACACAAACAAACAAACAAGCAAACAAACAAGAAAGCGCACACAAACAAACAATAAACAAACATACACATCAGCAAGCGAACAAGCACACGCTCACACAAATACAAGAAACACACACACACACACACACACACACTCTTCGCTGCCATTCATAGATTTCTCACCTCTGACCTGATTTAACACATTACACTCCCCTCGAGAGTCTCCTCGGGGTCCCAATCATCCCATACTCCACCGGAACTTATTGGTTTGTTTCATGTATTTTGTTTGAACTAACGTAAATTTTGAGCCGGAAGCCTGCCAAGCACTAATCAGATAGCTTATTATCATTATCATCATCATCATCATGTCATTATTATCAGTGGCATGCGAAGCGTTGCTGCCTAAAAAGCCAGGCAGTGTGTGAAAACCAGAGTTTGTTCTCGCTGGATAGTTAAATTCCAGTGGTGATAGAACGAATTATCAAATCAAAATTCATAATAATAATACGGCAGCTTCTGTAGTGTGAGGAAAGGAGTAAGAGCCGTCCATTGTATGAAGCAGCCTCTTTGTGGGCGGCTGGAAGGGCTGCTATACCACACCCTTGGGCCTCTTGATCCCTCGCCGCCACTTTAACCTTGAGGGAACGAGCGATATCAGCGGGTTGAGGGTGCCGCAGGGGGAGGCGGGCTGGGGGAGCAGGCCTCGCCCCGACCTTCCCTCCCGCTCAGGGTTATATCTTGCTCTGTTGCACACTCCTCGATGAAATTACATAGCCATGACGCCACGTTCTGACTGGCAGTTCGTCGTCAGTAAGGAATGAGCCAGAAATAGTTAGCTGAAAGTCTCATTTAAACGGCTGATTCTGAGTACCACTTTCTTATACTAGGGTGTCTCTGCTCCGAGGATAAATGACACCACCAAAGCACTCTAGAAAAATAAAAGAGGAAAATAAGTTTGCAAGGGACATTATAAACGATTGGTTATAGTTGGTTAATGCTATTTTTTGCCCTTGAGCTGCCTCCCTTGTTCTATAAAAAAAAAGAGAGGGAGAAACAAGTGGTTATAGTAAGCCTCACTTCACCGGTTGCTTTAGGGTTACATTTCTAAAGTTAACATAAAACGAGTGTGTATAAATGTGGCGGCACTTCAAACCGAAATGATTCAACGTTGTAAGAAATTCCTGAATGACAGAATACAATAAGAGAAACTGAGGCTCCTGCAGGGTCCAAGTGCCGACAAAATGTGGCGGTGATTTCCCTAGAGTATGAACGTGACTAAATAAGACAAAGTTTGATTGTTTAAAATATGCTCCGTCCTCTTTCCCTGAATTCATGTTTTCTGTTTGCATGCATATGTAAGGAGAGAGGGTATTTTTCTCCCGATGGCCGCTCATGTATGATTTATTTGCCGTAAGTGGAAAATATACCCTAGCACAGTTAAAAGCAAATAAACTCTACCCCGCAACATGAAGTATAATACGAAGACAATCTAAACAATATGCCATTTACAGCTTGCAGCCTTCATCCTTTCTGGAGTTCTTACTTTCTATCTTAACCTTCATGTGGTGGTCAGTACTCTGGCGGGGCTGTACTCCTCTATCACGCTTCATTTGTTAATCAGTATTGTTAAATGTAAAAAAAAAGAAAAGAAAAATAAAGGAAAGGAAGAAAAGGAGGAGTAAGAATTCGAACTAACCTACTAAGCCTTTCATTCCCCTTCCTTCCCTTCCCTCTCCCCTTCCCTTCATCCTCCAACTTTTTCTTTCCTAACCTACTTAACTCTTTCATTCCTCTTGCTTACCTTCCCCACCCTTTCCTTTCCCCTTCCATCCACCTCCTCCCCCCTCCCCTTCCTCAGCCCTTCCTTCGCTTACCCCATCTCCCTTTCCCTTTCTCCAACCCATTCCCTTCCTCCCTCACTCCTTTCCCTCACCACTCCTCCCTTTCCTTACGCTCCCCTGCCCCCTTTCTTGTTCCTTTGCACGCCTCGTGGAGAGCAGAGCGTCTATGGCCATGGCAGGGACGGGATAAGTACTCATTAACTGTTACTGATGTGATGTTGTTTTCTTTCAGGTTGTTGTTCCTAATGGAGCCTCCCATCGACGGTAAGTGCCCCCCCCCCCCCTTTCCTTGTTGTTGTTTTTTGTTGTTGTTCGGAAGATATTGTCATTGCAACGGTAGGCATGCTTTTATTGTTCTCTTCCTTGTTCTTTTTTTTTCCATGTCTTGTTGTTGTTGTTGTTGTTGTTGTTGTTGTTGTTGTTGTTGTTGTTGTTGTTCGATATATATAGTATTATTATTGCAGCGGCACCTTTCCACTGTTCTCTTCTTTGTTCTTTTCTTTCGATTTTTCCTTGCGTTTCGTTTAACTTTTTATCTTGATTATTCTTTTCATTATTCATTGTCCTTACATGTCTTCCCTTTTTTATGTTATATTCTATTATTGATGGTTTCTCCTTTTCGTGCTTCTTCTTGTATTGCACGATCGCTCTTCTACGGATTCTTCTCTCTACTCGCTGACGCACCCCACGAGTTATCACCTTGGTGGTTAATAATACATGCCAGCGGGTAGGCTTCACGGGGTTGCATCATACACCACATACGCTAAAAGCTTACTTATCACAATACTCGCCAAAGTAATCATAATACATAGTACTTCTCATCATACAAAATTATCAAAATTCACGAACAGTCTGGCTGATGGAAACCGGTATTTGTATAACCTCGGATATGAAACGTCTGCCACGTCTGTTGGCATATCGTTAATGGGATGTGTTCCTCAATATCTGCGCACTACTCCAATGGGCACTCATACAAGTAAAAAAAATCTAACTAAACTAGAAAAAAAAAAACTGAACTCACATCAATGAATGATATATTGTACGAACAAAGTTAGGTTATCACACTTCGTTTTGATGTTTTATTTTAACACCAACTCGCTTTCCCAGAGTAGTTTTTACCCTGACAAACACTAATCGGAATGTTTCGTACGGAATGGCAATCATGCAAGGTTTACATTGGCGCTAAATGCTTGGTTCCCTTTGCAGCATTCCTTCTCTGCGGGTCATATGCAAGCTCAAGCGCTTGAGTGATTTTGGGGGACTTTTACTTTTAAGGTACAGACATACAGTTTACCGAAGACGACATATTAAATTATTTAATTAAAACTTATTTTCAGTGTGGCTCTCCTAAGTTCCAACGAGGTCATTGTAAGGTCCTGTCATTAAGTGATTAGGTTATCATTGATATTTTACTCCGGTAGAAGTCAATTATTTAAGCGATTTTTTTTGTAAGGACAAGTTAGGGGCTTCACCCTTAACAAATATAGCTACTACTTATTCAGGGGGTTACCTCTACTACTACTACTACTACTACTACTACTACTACTACTACTACTACTACTACTTTTCTAGGAAGTTAAGGTTAATTGTTTTCTTTTTTTCTTTTCACGCCTTTGAACAGTCTCCTTTTCTGTAAAAAAAAATAAAAAAACTACTACTACTACTACTACTACTACTACTACTACTACACCGCTAATGCTTTTCTAGGAAGTTAAGGTCATATCATAGGTCCCGGAAGTAACTAGTAAGACGCTCCAGTGTACGTATTACGCGTTGGTGCCGTCGTGTGCTTGGGTTCCTCCGTGTCTTCTCGGAGCCACGGAGGATACAGAGTCGCGGTGCACGTCGGGCGGTCAGGCGGGTTCGGGCAACACTCGATAAGTCACGTAGCGGGGCAACGTGAGCCAGCATGCGGTGTGGGGCTGATATGCTGAGCCTCGCACCTGCAGGAGTTTTCTCTGTCCGTCTTTGTCGTACTCAGATCAAATTTCCTGCGTAGAAAGTCAATCACGATGCTCTGGGATACTTCGAGGATTTCTACTCCACTAAATGCTTTTTTTTTCATATTTCATTGTGGAGTTCTTAGTAGGTTTTGTTACAAGTCAACTCAGCGTCTGTCTCTGATTTTTCGCCTACCTATCTATATATCTAAATCTGCAATCATCTATCTCTTAATGTATCTACCTATATCTATCTCTCAATCTGTCTGTCTGCCTGTCTGTCTGTCTGTTTGTTTTTAGTTGTACGTATGTATGTATATATGTATGTATGTTTTTATGTATGTATGTATCTATTTTTTTTTTCTCACACTGTGTGTGTGTGTGTGTGTGTGTGTGTGTGTGTGTGTGTGTGTGTGTGTGTGTGTGTCACTTTTACTCTCCATTTTTATCGTTTCATCAACACAGTCTTTCGTAATTCAAATACGAGACTGAAATCTTGGTGTGTACTGAATCTGTGTCGATGTTGTAGAGGTCGAAACTGTCTGCCTTCATTATTTTATAAAATAGAGCTGAAAGCGGCTTAAAGGAAGGTTGGAAATTAAGGGACAAAAAGTTTATGCCGCGGCTGGAAATGTTTACTTGAATGGGCTACGTTCAAAAGTTTTGGAGGCCGTTCCTGAATATTGACGAGGCCGGTACGCGGCAGCCTTCAGCACCACCTGGGCGGCAGATAGCGACCCCTCCCGCCCCCAGGCCTTCGCTCCTTCAGGTTTACGGCCGCACTCCCGCTGTATGATAATAATTGAACTACACACGCACAGAAGAAAGGATAGATAAAGGGTAAACGTGTATAAATCGACCGTATCGAAGTTACGTTTGTTTCATTGCATAAGTGACTTAAAGGGTCTGGTGTAAGTGCACTCCATCCTGGTCAGGCCAAGGTTATTATTTCATCTTCCTACTCGGCTCTTTGTCGGTGCTAAATTATTCTACAATTTCTGAGTTGCCACTATTACTTTCCAACCAAGAAGACTGACATTAATCTGCCACGATAGCATGGATGGTGGAGCCGAGGCAGGTTATTTAACAACTGTTTTGTTGAGAATAGACTCAGCGGAAAGTGGTCTTGGTGCTGCCGCCTCTGCACTTTGATGTCATCCTCTCTCTCTCTCTCTCTCTCTCTCTCTCTCTCTCTCTCTCTCTCTCTCTCTCTCTCTCTCTCTCTCTCTCTCTCTCTCTATCCATGTAACTGACTGCATAATGCTAATTCCTGTGTGCTTTCAGGGCAGGTGTCTGTGAGGTAACGAGTTAAAAATGAATGAAAGATGTAAAAGTTTATTAAGATTACTTAAACAGTCGTTCGAAAGCTTTGCTTCAATTAAGAGACGACAACATGGACAAGCCAACGTCGGGGCATATTCATACATATACAAACACACACACATAATGCAGGTTAGGGTTACTTATAGACTTGCAACACCTCCTGGCCCCCTTGTATACTCGATTGGAAGTGTCTTACGCCCTTATCTGCAGGTGCCTGGCTGGCTGCGGCTTTCTCATTTAGGTACATTTTCCGCAAAGGTGGCGAGCTTTTTAGATTCACATAATTCTTTGGTCTGTTTAGTTTCCTTCATACATTCACTGAACCATTTTTTTCCTGAGAAATCTAAGGTCGACAGAAATTCGATGTGCATAGATTTTATGGTAAAACTTGTTTTGTAAAATTCGGACGAAATTCCTCAACGTGATTGAATTCCTGAAAATAATGATCTCCTGTGCCTGACTAAGTCCTGTGAAGTCGGCTCTTCATAAGCCAGCGGCGAGGGCGGAAGGATCGGGGAGGGAGGAGGAGGCTGGCGGCGAGAGGAAGGCGGGTTCTTGGTAACAGAGATGAGAGAGTGTATGAGACGAGGACGGGGCGGTAAAAGTGCGGAGAAGCGGATAACAAAGAGGTGGGGGTGAAGAGAAAAAAATGGAGAGGGAGAGAAAACTCGTGAGGAGGTGAAGAGGATGATGAGAGTAGGGGAAGGAAGGAGGTAGGGAGAGGCGAAAGGCAGACGATAGATCAGCAGATTTCATTAGCAGTGAGATTAACTCCCCCATCACTGAGTCATCAGTTTATGAAAGCGAGATTCTTAGCTAACGTAGTTATGAGACAAAACGTAATGATGGTGTGGGAATTCCAGGGCAGTGCTACTTTAATATTTTTTTTCGGAACACATATCTCAAGTTCGATTCCAAACCCGATCGCGCGCAGCAGGCCTCCGTTTGCTGGCTAGCTAACGAAAACCAGTGAGTATAAAACCGGCCCGAAGTTTAGGTCACTTAAAACTACTAGCTCATCCCTCTTCACTTCCCCTTCCCCCTTCAGTATCGGCTACCGACTAGCATTCTTTTAAAAATCGATAAAAGAGGATTGATAAGAGCAAACAGTTATATGGAGAGGATGGCTATGAATACACAATTGAAATATAAAATTATGCACTGCTTTGTAGTTGCCATTTAATATTGATGGCTGTGTGTGTGTGGTTCTCTGTGGTCGACCGTTACTGAAACAGGAGACTCCGTGACTGGCTATCTCATATATAGGCTTACCCAAATAAGAATACAGATACACAATGCATGCTAATTAGTCCCTCACGAGGAATATTCATGATTTTTTTTATGTTCTAAAGCTTCGACAATATGCCGTAACAGGTATCGCTTTGAGGCCCCGATATGGCAACACCCCGCAAGCAACCTTCTCCATTGCGTCACCCCATGCATTAAAACCGCATTATGGAGTGGAGGAAAAATAATCTCTTAAAAGCACCTTCATACCATTATTACTTCGCACATAGAGGACAGCCATAGCATAGAAGACCGAGTACTTTAAGTCGCTACCTTCGTGCTGTGTAATGGCAGATAAAATAACACTTCTTTTACGACAGTAGCGAATATAGCTAGATTTTTTCTCCTTATTTATGTTTAGAGTTTTACTGGAAGCATTGAAGCGTTTTCTCATTTATGCAATGGAAAATTCAGAAGTTGGTGGTAGAGTGCAAGAGTTCAAGGTAAGTAAAGCATATAAAGGAATCATTTCCAAACACAGCAGCAGTGAGTCTTCGGCCAAGGTGGGGTGAGTATGTGACTGACGTGAGCTTGAGAGGCTACCTATTTCTTTCTCTTGACTGGGCTATCTTTCTCTCCTTTCCCATCTCTCACTTCCTTTTTTCTTCCTTCTTCCTTTTTCTATCTCCTCCCCTACTTATCTCTCTTTATCTCCCTTCTCTCTTTCCTTCTTTTCCTTTCCCTTTCTGTCAATCTTCTTCCCTGCTAATCTCTATTTCTCTCCCATACTTCTTTCTCTTTTTATCTCCTCCTCCCTTACTAATCTTTTTCTCTCCCTTCTCTCTTTCCTTTCCCACCTCTCTTCCTAACACTTCCTTTCCTACTAATCTGTTTCTCTTCGTTCCTTCTTTCATTTCTTATCTCCTCTACGATAATCTCCCTTCTCTCCTTCCTTTCCTTCTCTATCTTCCCCTTCCCTGCTAGTTCCTATTTTTCTCCCTTCCCTCTTCCTCTTCTTTAGTGATCATTGTGGTTGGCTGTGTATGTAAGTGTATAATACTGTTCTTTTATTGTATGTCATCATTATCATTAAACTTACAATGAATCCAGTGAAATAGGTAAAGGTGGAAGAGAACAGAATATATTAAGTTGCAATTTCTGGAAACCCAACACACCTTATGCACAGAATTAAGTGTGAAACCAGGAATATACTAGAAGATAGATAACAACAGAAAATAAAGTGATATACTGGTAAATTACGGCGTATCTGAGGACCTTAACTCACCCCTCCAGGAAAGATTATGTTTAAGGTGATGTTTATTAGCACCAGAAAGTTATAACTATTGTTACTCAACTTATCATTTACGTATCATTTACTTATATTTTGTCACTGAGTTTCATCTCATCACAAAACCAAAAAGTGAATTAATTTGGGATATTGATATGCACACTAATAATTTACTGAATATCATCATATCCAAACATCAGAATAGCCTATCATAGCCTAATTTAGTTCGGCGTAGCATGATTTGGTCGGTGATGTTTAGATATATGCAGAAGCACGACGTAGGGATTTTTTTTCAACTGACTAGGCTATAGTGATGAGGCTGCTTTGGTTGGACTGCTTTGAAGTAAAATTGAGGAATTATACTGAATCATGGAATTATTTATAACACAATTTCCTACCCTATAAGATAAAGACTAATACAGTGTGGGAAATGCTGCCCAGTACAGTTTAGTATAGCTGGAATATTTTGGCTATAATGGCAAGAAAAGGCGACTGTTGGTACGAATGTAAATAACCTAATTTGATTTTATTCATTGGGGGATTTTAAAGATGGCGCATGATGTTTTCTGTTTGTTGGAACAGTCGCTGTACTTTGTGTGCTACATATAGCTTTTCTAAGCCTATGTTTTGTCCAAGGATTCTTGAGACTCGTTGGTTTTGCCCTTGAACTGCCTTCTTTGCTGTAAGAAGAAAAATCTTCACACAAGGAGGGCCCTCTGTTTGGAGCTATTAATTTATAGTTCGCTAGCTCTAGAACCGCCCCCCCCCTCTCTCTCTCTCTCTCTCTAATCCAGACAAAGGGCCTTATTTGGACATTACTGCCCTCTACATGCAGTGGCTTTGTATACATCCCATGGAATTTGATATAAGGGTTCAGGCTACTATGGTGAGAAAAATATATATCCTACTATAGTTTGATATTATATACTGAAGTAACCAAGATGATGTAACTAAGATGATGAGTGACAACGATAAAAATAATAAGGATGATGATAATGATACAGTAATTGTGTTAATGATAGATAGTGATTTTTATCATCATTAATAATAATAATAATAATAATAATAATAATAATAATAATGGTAATAATAATAATAAAATTAAAGTATCTCGAATATTACACGATTTTTTTGTTATATATATTTTAGTGGTATATGAAATGTGATGCCTCATGGCCAACCTCGCGGTGACTAGCTAATCTTCCCCCTCGCCGCCTACGTTGCCACTGACGGCTGTTGCTCTTGTTTGTTGCAGGGACGTGCGTCGGGGCAGCCGCATCCTCTCTGCTGAACGACGACCACTGCCAGGCCCAGGTGAGTACCGATACCGTCTTACAACAACAACAACAACAACAACACACACACACACACACACACACACACACACACACACACACACATATTTGAGAACAACATTGTTTCCAACATCAAGAACTTTGGCCATGTTTTTTTTTTTTTTTTACTAATATTGAAGTTGTGTGTGTGTGTGAGAGAGAGAGAGAGAGAGAGAGAGAGAGAGAGAGAGAGAGAGAGAGAAATCATGGTTATTGTACGAGTGTTCTGACGAACGCCTCGAAATATTTTAGTGCCGTGGCAAAGCGTGTCACGAAGAGACTCGTGGGCACCAGGGCCTGATGATCCTCAAAGGATTTTCACATCAGACTTATTTGTTAAGTAGCGTAATGCAAATTTCAGGCTTTTTTTTGACGTTTTTTTACGTGTTTGAAAATGCTAAATGCCAGGATATTATTTTTTTTCCCAGAAGGGAAGACAAATACGTATAACGATTGCAGCAATTTGCTACAGTGGTGAACTTAATACTTGTACGCAAGACTGGAAATATGTACTCCAGAATGGCTTGCTTTAATATGAAGTACATACGGCACTTAATACCTGTCTTTATTCCTCTACGACTTGTAACCCATCTTCACGAATTTATTACCGGCAGCGTTCGTGCAGACTCCTTTAAAAAATGGAAATGAAAATTAACTTAATCTGAGAAGAAATTTTCATCATAACATTTCTTGCCTTGGAAGGGCAGGAATAAATATGTTCACCGCGACGCTCGCTCGATCTTTATATACATCACTAGGCTGGCACGGAAATAATATCAATAGAGATGTGGGCAGGGCTTAATATCGATGTTAACGTGAAAGGGTATACGTGAGGAGGCGGTAGCTTTGAGGTTAGCGTTGGGGCGCAGCGTCCAGGAGGACCCGGGTTCGCGTCCCTCCCGCCGCCCCAAGCTGACAATTTTCAGTCTTCGCCGATTGGCCTAAGACTACCCACATTCTGTCCTGAACGCCATTCATAAACCCATACTCTAGATTCTCTTTAAAAGAGGATCAAAGATGAGCTCCGGGGACAGCATGAGCAAAGCAAGATGGCGCCTCTATAAACACTTGCCTGCGCCATAACGGGCCGGGGTCGACCACCAAGCCCCACCAAGAAAGGTTACCGGCGCCATAAGCGGAACGTAAAAACAAGCAAACAAACAAACGTAGTACAACGCAGAACTGATGTTGTAGCAAAATGAAAATCCAAACAAATAGTAATGGGCGTAAGAGGTTAAATGTGTGATATAAGCCATTTTTTTATTATTATGGGCAGAATGGTTCTCTTAATTAAATCTCCAACCAGGGAGGCTCCTTTGTCGGGCTATTCATCATAAGTGAGTGGCGGTGGTGATGATGATGATGGTGGTGGTGGTGTTGGTAGAGAATGCGTCCATTGTGCTCTTGATGGTGATGAGGGTGCTAATGATGTTGACAGTGAGGATCGAGAAATATAAGATAAATTACTATGGTGATGATACTGCTTTCGCTAATGATGATGAATAGGAGGAGGAAGAGGAGGAGGAGGAGGAAGAAGAAAAAGAGGAGGAGGAGGAGGAGGAGGAGGGGGAGCAGCTGTGGTGATGCTGTTAGTAAGAATAATAAATATGTTGATGGAAATAATGATGATGATAACAAATGATAATGATGATAATGACAAATGTTTCCTTTAGTTGGAAAGACATGATTCTAGTACTAATTATATGAAGTTCTACTAAGCGACGTGTAAGGTAAAACTAATACCAGTTATATAACGTAAATGGAAGTGTGATAATTTAGGATGATCGTTTTGAAAGGTTAGGTTTTATGAAGTCTACGTTTCTATTAATTAAGCCATATTGCAACACTTCCCTTCGCTGTGAGGCAATAATAACGTTGGCGGATATTTATGGCTCCAGGCATTAATAAATCACCCCAGCCGACAGTAATGGGAAGGGAAGAATCAGCGTAGGAAATGGTAGCTAATTCGTACTCATGATGCCAATTAGTACTCGCTGAGAGAATGTTACGGAGAAGCAGTTAAGGAGACGTAGCATAACCAGTGATATCGAATATAAAGAATTAAAGGAGAGGCAGGGAATAAAGATGTAAAAGATAGGCAGACGACGTGTTCTTATGAGATTTGAAACGAAACGGTTGTCAAGAGAAAGACTGATAAACACCTTTGATTTTGACATCATTTTGATTTAGCGCCGTAGGGTGGGCGAGGCGACGCACCTCCGGCCTATGCCCCTATTGATTGATTTATTGATTGTTCCAACATTAATAATTGTATTACCTGCTTTGTTTTTCGTATCCAGGTGCTCTCCCCTACCTTGTCTTAGTACTTTCTTCGTCTTTAAAACCACTCATCTTTTTTTACTTCCCTTACCTTCCTCTCCTCATTTTCAACACAACTGTTATTATCTCCTCCTCCTCCACCACTAAATTCTCCTCCTCCTCCTCCTCCTACTTAATTTACTCTTTTTATTGTTCCTGTAAATAATCCTTCACCTACTTCTCTCCCCTCTTTTAGTCCTCCTTCTCATTTCTTCTTCACAATTCCCTTTCACTGTATTTCTCTTTCTCTTCCTCCTCCTACTATCCATATTCCTACTGCCCATCAACCTGCTCCTCTCCCTTCGCCTCCTCCTAACCTCCCCCCAGAGGGAAGATAAAGGGCTTGGCTACATCCACTCTGAGCGTCACTCACAGATTAACTCACATCCCAACATTAGTCTTCCCGAGAGAAATCAAGTTTTGGATCTCATACCCAACGCGACGACGAAAAGCGAATATATGTAAGGTAGTTCTGTTCGTCATGATTCTCTTTTTATTTGTCTGTAGGTTTGTTTCACTGTATCTGTTTGCTTTCTGTCTGTCTCTGTCTGTTTGTCGCCTGCCATCATCGTTTTCGAGGCACTAAAGGCAGTGTGTGTGTGTGTGTGTGTGTGTGTGTGTGTGTGTGTGTGTGTGTGTGTGTGTGTGTGTGTGTGTGTGTGTACGTTTCAATGCACAGCTCACCATACTACATAAGCCCCCTTTCAGGCCTTTTTACAGTGTTTTTACTGGTGAATCGATAGTGGACAGTTTTCAATACGTTAAAAGATTCACCTACATGTATCTCTGTTACCTCGTTTTATTTATTGCTTTCATAGATTGCCGTTCTTTTTTTTTTTTCATTTAGCTAATTACTCTTTTTTTCCATCCTTGTTTGAGGTATCATTCTTTTTTCTCTCTCAGTTTATACTTTGCCCCCTTTTCTTGTCCTGTTACCTCGTCTGTTTTACTTTCGTGTTTTCCCGTTTTTTTTCTGATTTCTCCTTTTTCTATCCCTGTTTCAAGTACCATATCCATCTTTTTATCTCTGTTTATACTCAACGTCTAGTTTATATCAAGTTACCTTGCCTTTTTTACTTTCATGTTTTGCCGTGTTTGCTAATTGATTCCCTTTTCATCCTTGTTTTAAGTATCATATCTATCTTTTATCCCTTTGCTTATGCTCAGCGCCTCTTTTTCTTTGATGTTTTGCCTTGTAACATCCTCCCCTATACATTCTAAACAAATCATATCAGTGAGGAAGGAAAGGGCCAATTGTACCTCATCTCCCTTCTCGCGTCGTGTCACCCGGCAGGCGTCATTACACAACTATCTGGTTCTGCGCTCCTGGTTCCCCGCGTGGGCTACGTAGACCTGGCTGCCGATGCCCTTGATTTCTATTTCCTAACTTTCCAACACGTCGTCTGCCGATCTTTTACATCTTTATTCCCTCTCTCTCCTTTAATTCTTTATATTCGACATAACTGGTTATGCTACGTCTCCTTAACAGCTTCTCTTATCTTCCTTTAGTTTTGTTTCATTTTAAAAATTTTCAAAGTCACTCGTATCATTTACACCTCATTTATTTTCTGTATTTTCTCTATTCTCGTATTCCGAAAACAATGTCATATATATATATATATATATATATATATATATAGATATATATATATATATATATATATATATATATATATATATATATATATATATATATCCGTAGCATTGTTTTGTTCTGTTGACTTTGTTTCCTTGTATATTTTCCAAGAAGACTGTCCGCTTCTATTTGTACCTCACCTTTATATATATTTTCCTTTCACCTGAACGTCGTGGCGTACACAACACCCCCGAGACTTTTTCTTATTTTCCCTTAAAACGGTTTTACCTCGTACTCTTCCAGAAATGTCGCGCGTACCTTTGACCTTTTCTTTCTTTTTTCTCCTTCCTCTCACGTTGCACCTGACAGCCGACTCCCTTCCAACCTTTCCTTATCTTCCCTGCGGGCTTTAATCAGTATTGATGTTCGTCGCCTCTCTTTCTCCTCCTCCCGCTTGTTCCATCACTTGTGGCTGGTGTAGGAAGGAGGATTTTTTTTTCCCTTCCCTCTCTCCCTTCCGTTGCTCCTCTCACCCTTCACTTCCCTGGTGCTGTGGTTTCTTGTCGCCATGATTTTATAAAGACAAACACTTCTTCAATTTACAGACGGTGTGTGTGTGTGTGTGTGTGTGTGTGTGTGTGTGTGTGTGTGTGTGTTTTCATAAAATATACAATCAATGTGGTTTGATTCTGTTGAAAATATAACGCAAAGAATTAAAACTGAGAATGCTGCATACACACACATCAGTAAATACGCGTGAACAGAATAGAAAACTTTCATTGTTATTGGTGGTTCAACTGGCTCAGATTTTGTTTGGCCGCTTAACAAAAGAAGACTTTCTTAACACACTCGAGCAAGAAACACATGTGTGGGAATAGACGGACGGCGGATATCTCGCCGTCAAACTTGTTAATGCAATTGTCTCGGCGCTAAATAAATAAGGAGACGAGGTACAACAAACACTTGAGGAAGTAAAGAACCCCTTCGGGGCAACACGGCCCACCAAGGCTAGCATGATGAACACAAAGGAAATACCTATACAGAAATATTTATCCGCGAGTGTGACCTGTGTGGGCGACCCAGGCAGGCTGACACACACACACACACACACACACACACACACACACACACACACACACACACACACAGAGTTGCACAAACACATGAGAGCCCACTCAAGCAGTTAAATTATAGGATTTAAGTTAACTGATGCCGTTGAAAGATTATACTGCGGCTTCCCTTCCCAAGGATTTATGTGGATCAGAGGACATTAACGTCAACAGTTCTGAGAACTAATTAGGACTGAAGGTCTGTATGTCTTGGTTGAGGGCGGCGTCACACAGCCCTCCCCGTCTGGTGTTCACCGGGCCAGAAAATGCTGATTATTCTGGACTGACAATTAAGGCAGCGTCGAGGAAAGACATTCCCACGTGTAAAAGGAAAAGTTGACTTCATATGCGTCCCCTGAATTCCTTCTTCCTCCATGTTTGTTTTCAGAAGTTTTTTCACACACATCCGTGACGGACCTGCTCAAGAATGTGTTTGACAATTTCCTCCTTGAATTTAGACGTAGCAGAATTATGTGGCCTAAGACTATCCACATGCTGTCCTGAAGACCACCCATCAACCCGGACTCTAGATTACCTCTCCAAAGAGAGGCTCAAAGATGAGTTCCGGGGGGCAGCGGGAAACGGACTGAGGGCCTAACAAAAGTTGACAATAGTGCTTGTTGAAACTATGTCCGCAAGATAATAAGAATGACGGCGACTGTTCTTGCCTTGATAAATATGCTGTCTAACTGCCTAAACAAAATGTATCTCAAAAGCTACAAGAAGTTTATGTATGAACAACTGTACCTTCTAGTATAGAGGGCTGATGCTGAATGATTGGTTATTAAGTAAGTAAATATCCTAAAGTTTCAACGACTGTCGAATCAAGTTGAAATGGAATCTCTTAATTAGGCTACAGAAAGGAGACGTGGGGACAAATGTTTGATAGGGCAGAGGATTGATGCTGAAAGTGTGGCTACCACTTTCTTCTTTTTCACGACTTAAATTCCCTCAACCGAGAAATTTTCTTAGACCTCTGTAACTAAATGATATCACTCTTTTCGAACCATCTGTAATCTTTTTGGAGCAGCGTGTCGCGTGCAGTATCGTTACGTATGATGCTGTCTTATACCGTAAAAAATAATACGTCACAGCATCAACAACTATATCTGAGGAAAAGGAAAAACATTGTTCACCAAGCTCAGTTACTCCACACCTTACCCCGACGTGAGTGCTTTGAAAACGTCCACGAACTACTCGAAAGGAGCTTAGGTTGGTATTTTCAGACGCTTCCGCCGCTCACATCAACTATTTCTAAAGGCTAAAAAGGAGATCAAACGGATTCTCATGAGTGCTTATTTTATATTCAAGGTGCAGAAGAAGGGTCAAACTACCACCAGGGTCATTAAACTACCACTGGGAATGCTCAAAATTCCTACGAAAACCGTGTCAAATATGTGTGCTACGGCGCCGGAATGTTTCAGACTATGGCCGTTAGTCTCGTTAGGAACATTACGACCTACATAGCCCCCGGACCTCGTAGCTAAGGGTAATACAGTCGCTGCAACTTGGAGAGACCTCAGCGCTCTTGCTTTGTGCCTGCCGCTGCCTACCAATTAGCAACTCTCACAGTGGTACATCACCCACACACCGACGGTCAGAGAGGGAGAGAGTGAGAGAGAGTGAGAGTGACTGTGAGTATGAGTACGTATAAGTGTGTGAGTGTGAGTGTGTGTGAATGTGTATGTGAATGTGTGTGTGTGTGTGTGTTTGGACCGAGAGAGCACGATACACAGTGAGTTAAAATTTTAGCAACAAAGAAAAGGAATAATGGAAGAGGAACAAAACTGCGAATGTGTAGGTGGCGCATTACGAAACGACAATGGCAGGCGAGGAAAAGTCTGGGGATATAAATGAAGGGGAAAGAAAACAGCGAGTAAGCAAACAATAAGGTCAGAAAATAAGTAAAAAAGAGGCAAAAAAGGAAGCAAGGTAAAAGGAATATGTTGTAGGGAAAGTTAAGGGCAGTTGATGTTAAAGTTACCATACTGGAAGACAAAGTTTCACACCGATATATAAGAAGAAACTTTGCTGAAAAATTCTGAGGCTGCAAACAGTAGAGGTCAGAAGAGGAGTGTAATAATAAACAGAAAAGTGAAGACAAAAAACAAAACAATGCAGTGAACGTCTAGAGGATTGATCAAGTAAGTGAACTATATATATTGAAAGAGAAAGTTAAACACCTATGCAAGATTAAGTAAGTGAACTATATATATTGAAAGAGAAAGTTAAACACCTATGCAAGATTAAGTAAGTGAACTGTATATATTGAAAGAGAAAGTTAAACACCTATGCAAGATTAAGTAAGTGAACTATCTATATTGAAAGAGAAAGTTAAACACCTATGCAAGATTAAGTAAGTGAACTATCTATACTGAAAGAGAAAGTTAAACACCTATGCAGCATTAAGCAAGTGAACTATCTATACTGAAAGAGAAAATTTAACACCTATGCAAGATTAAGTAAGTGAACTATCTATATTGAAAGAGAAAGTTAAACACCTATGCAAGATTAAGTAAGTGAACTGCATATATTGAAAGAGAAAGTTAAACACCTATGCAAGATTAAGTAAGTGAACTATCTATACTGAAAGAGAAAGTTAAACACCTATGCAAGATTAAGTAAGTGAACTATCTATACTGAAAGAGAAAGTTAAACACCTATGCAAGATTAAGTAAGTGAACTATCTATACTGAAAGAGAAAATTTAACACCTATGCAACTATAATTAAGATAAACTGAAGCTATGAATATAAATGGGGAATGATTCAAACTTTCAATCAAACCAATAAAAGTAATAATAATAATATAAATAAAATACAACAATGATAAACAATAACAGTACCTCTACCAGTGACTCCTTGCATTAAAAATAAATAAAAATCAACGACTTTAAGGTAACGCGATCGTCTTTGAACAATAAACGAAAAAAAAAAGTGCTAAAATTTATACATATACCCCAGAACGAGGGAAGGGAAGCCCATTGCATACAGTAGTCAAGTTACCTGTATATAATAAAGCATACGTGACTTAAAGGTGCGTGAACTTGTAAACAGGTAACTATTGTTCATTAATTAGTAAGTTAATTAGGCAATCTGTTTGTGTATGTTTTTTTAACCATTATTTGTGAGTGCTACAGAGAGAGCGTACTCTTCTCCCCCTCCCTCCCTGCCCCCCCTACCCCAGCAGCATATGTCGGCCGTCAGTTCAGAGTAATCTTTTTCGTGCAACATTTCCTCTCCTGCCGCGGGGTGTGGGGGGCGGGGGGGCGGGGGTGAGGGAGGGGATAGGTGCCGTTTACTTCTTAGTTTGTTCTCTTCTGCCTCCCTGCACTTCTTCTATACGTTGCTCTCTCTCTCTCTCTCTCTCTCTCTCTCTCTCTCTCTCTCTCTCTCTCTCTCTCTCTCCTCTGGTACGTCTTCCACCCTTAATATTCGCTAAGGAAGAAATTCAGCGTCTTGGCGGCCGTTTGATGTAGTTTGACTTAGGATTAGGGACAGACCACCTAGCCGGGACCAAAGCGTCAGTGTGGGCTGAACATATATGAACCTTTTTGTAAATCTCTCTACCCTCAGAGCACTAGACAGAGATAGGCAGACAGATAGATAGATAGATAGATAAATGGATGGAAGGATGGGTAGATAGACAGATAGATAGATAGATAGATTGGGAGATAGACTGGGAGATAGATAGATTGGGAGATAGATAGATAAACAGATAGATAGAGATAGATGAGAGAGAGAGAGAGAGAGAGAGAGAGAGAGAGAGAGAGAGAGAGAGAGAGAGAGAGAGAGAGAGAGAGAGAGAGAGAGACTACAGATTTCAGTATTGTCATCCCTTGCTCGTGGTAATTTTCCCTTAATACCAAGAATAGATTAGGACGTTTGTCTCTGGGTGGAGCAAATCTCTCATGGGAGGTCGATTTAGAGATTACAGACAAGATTACCCGCCATTAAGCGCTTAAAGCTGAAATTTATGATGGTGCTTAACGAGATCCCGCTGTCTGTTATCCTGTCCCTTCTGGTCCTCGTGGTATTTCACTCGGTTATCTGTCCTCTGCAGACCGGCATAAAAGTGGATCAGCTTAATTGGCTCAGCATCTGTGGTTCTCCTGTCGATTTAGAAGCGCTCAAACAGTCCTCTCGGCGGTATTATGAAATATCAACTTGGTTTCGTCGTTCTTGTCGTCTCGTGTAGATATTACGCAACAGCTGTGTGTGATGTAACGCCTTTAGTTTCAACCTTTTTTTTTTTTTATTTCTGATGGTTTAAGGGGGATAAAACTAGACTGCCTATATATGTAAAATTTCTCCGCCAGAGGTTCATGTTGGGTGATTTATTGGGTGATTTATTGGGTTCATGTTGGGCTCATGTTGATTTATTGGGTGATTTATTGGGTTCATGTTGGGCTCATGTTGATTTATTGGGTGATTTATTGGGTTCATGTTGGGCTCATGTTGATTTATTGAGTGATTTATTGGGTTCATGTTGGGTGATTTATTGGGTGATTTATGGGGTGATTTATTGGGTGATGTTGGGTGATTTATTGGGTTATTTATTGTCCACACATAAAGAACTCGTATGTATGTATATATACACGTATCTGTTTTGTAACTACTGCATTATATCGATAGGTGGCCACACTGGTATATTGCTATTTTTTCATCACAATTCATACGTTTGTTCTTCAGTGAAACAAGGAAATACAACACTGGTTCACGCCAGATACTATTAGCAATGTCGCACAATATATTATTTTGCCACATGAAAGACGTGTTCTTCCAGCTTGACTTTTTTTTATCCTCAACGCTTGGCCGATATCATCCTGTGTTCCTTGCGGCTCAGATGACAGAGGATCGTGAATTTTTTGTCCGAAACAATGTGGACTAAAGACCTGCCCTGAGAAAGAAGATCAGAGGAAGCTCCCCCCCCTCCCCCTCCCCACCACCCCAACCCCACCCCCCGACACTCAGCGCGGTGCTCTCCAAGGCTCTTTCGACCTTGAATCTGCCTTTGACTAGGGTCCCGCGAACACGATTTGTCCGCGGCGGGGGCTTAAGTCTATCCATGAAGTCCTGGCCACAACATTCCACTTCATATCTTGTCACTGAAAGGATAATTACGTGTTCTGAAATAATAAAAAGACTCTAAAGTTCGTGTCAGTCGTATATATGATTTTTTTAACAGACAAGCTCTCACCCGCATACAATCCTATCCACAGCACACATTTGTCTATCTTCCTCCTTTTCTTTATCATTTTTCCTTTTTTCGTCTTTTCCTTTTTCCTCTTTTCCATGTGACAGGCAATCGCTCTCCTCTTCTCGCAGATTTGTCGTCCCTTACCCCAAACCACTCCACCAAATGTCGGAACACGTTGCATAAGCTGCCTTCCTCATTTTTCTCGCTCACCACACCAAAAGTCTCTCCACATCTCGTTCTTTCACTCGCCCATCCATAAATATTCCCTTTTACGCCATTTCTACCGTCCTTCGTCCCCAGAGTCCCTCCGCATTGTGTCGTCAGGCGCGTGTATACATTTCTTCCTCGTCTTTTATGTTTTGCTCCTCTTCCTTTATTTTTTACCCGTCAGTAGGTAACAAATCCTCTTTTTCGTCGTTTCTTCTTGCTCTTTATTACCACATCCCAACGTTGCCAGATTTTTGTATTGAGCCTTTTCTATTTACCAACTTCCGACCCAAAAACTGTCTCTTGGGCCCCAATAACTAGATTCATTTGTATTTATCGTTAAAATAGTTAATTCCTGATGTTTCTTGGCAATAGTTAGGCGTCAAAAACCGGTAAGTACTATGCTCTGAGTACGATAATTTGGCAATGGTGGCACAACCTCTCCACATGTTAACTTGAGGGCGCGCGTGCATTTCTTCCTCGTCTTCAATATTTTGCTCCTATTTTACTCTTTGGCCGTCAGTAAATAACCTCTTCTCTTCATTTCCTCACCCCCTTTATTCCAGACACTCTTTACATGTTGTCTTTCATCAGGGCGTATGTGTATTTCTTCCTTGTTTTTTTACGTTTAGTTTCTCTTCCTATACTCTACGTCCGCCAGTAAGCAACCTCTTCTCTTCCTTTCTTCTTGCCCTTTACTCCCAGACACTCTTTACATGTTGTCTTTCATCAGGGCGTATGTGTATTTCTTCATTGTTTTCTACATTTAGTTTCTCTTCCTATATTCTACGTCCACCAATAAGCAACCTCTTCTCTTCCTTTCTTTTCGCCGTTTACTCCCAGACACTTTCTACACGTCTATTGTCAGGGCCCGTGTAAGCTCTTTCTCTTCACCATTTGTCGCCTCATTCTTTACTCCTCAACCGCCAATAAATGTCTTCGGTAAATGTCTTCTTCCTCCCTCCACCAAACCATCCACATTTGTCTTCAGAGCGCGTGTCGTCTTTCCCTCATCGCTGTGTCCTTTATCCCTGAAACTCTCTCTACAAGTCCTTACCCTCTTCGTCCATAAATAGATCAATGTCCACTGGTTATCTTTTCTCGTCCTCCACTCCATTCCTTTCCTTACCTTTTTTTTACACCAGAGGAAATATCTCAAGGTCAGAAATAAAAAGAAAAGAAAACCGCCCTCTCAGCACTCCTATGAAAGAAAAAAAAATGAGCTGTTGAAAAAGAGATCAGTTCCGGAAGGAGAGGTGCCTTGATACTCCCCTCCTATTCTTACCTGTCCTTACCTTTCCTTACCATCGTCCATACATAATTGTCCTTTGATCATCGTTTTCGTTCTTCACCCTTAGCCATTTTATCTGCCGTCCTTACCTTCGTCCGTCAATAAATGTTCCTCTTTTCGTCATTTTTCGTCGTTCTTATCCTCCATCCATATTTTGTCCTCATTTTTCAATCCTTTTCGCAATAAATAAATGTTTCTCTTTTCGTAATTTTTCGTCGTTCTTATCCCCCATCCATTTTTTGTCATCATTTTTCATTCCTTTTCGCCCGCTTTCTCGTCCCTTACCCGAAAACCGTTCACGTGTCAGTAATAAATATCTTTCCTTTTCGTAATCTTTTTTGTTACCCTAGACTTCACACCTCTCCCCTAGGCCGATCTACATCCTTATTTCATCTACTTTTTCTTTTCTTCTTCCTCCTCCTCCTCCTCCTCCTTTTTTTCCCCTCGTTCCTTACCCCCAAACCGTTCACAAGTCGGCAATAAATATCCTTCATTTTCGTTAAGTTTTTTGTTGCCCTTGAATCCTAAACTCCTTCCCTATCCCGTCGGGGGGCGTTTACCTGTGTCCCTCTTCCTCATTACGCCTCCAGCCTTACGCCGTCCATTGTGAGGGTGCTTCGAGGCGGGCAGCGGAACAATGTGAGATGGGGAGGCAGAGTGCACCCGGGGCGGCACACCTTGTTAGGGGACAGAGAGAGAGAGAGAGAGAGAGAGAGAGAGAGAGAGAGAGAGAGAGAGAGAGAGAGAGAGAGAGAGAGAGAGAGAGGGTCGGCACAGAGAGACACAGACAGAGGGGATACAAGCAGAGACAGAATGGGAACAGACAGACAGATAGACATTGCGTGGGTGCTCTTCTTCTTTTTCTTCACTTTCTTCTTTTTTTCTTCTTCTTCTTCTTCTTATTCTTATTCTTATTCTTCCTCTTCCTCTCCTCCTCCTCCTCCTCCTCCCTATCCTTTATTTCCTCCTTTTCCTATCTTCATTTTCTGGTGATCGTTTCTATGGTTTCACGTTTCCTCTCCACTTCCTCTCTTC
The DNA here is from genome assembly GCF_024679095.1 of Eriocheir sinensis. Classification (NCBI taxonomy): domain Eukaryota; kingdom Metazoa; phylum Arthropoda; class Malacostraca; order Decapoda; family Varunidae; genus Eriocheir; species Eriocheir sinensis. Next base: position 5,031,765 of record NC_066536.1, read on the forward strand.
GTTTTTTCTTTATCTTCGTCTTCTTTTTTACTACTTCTTCTTTCTCCCCCTCCCCCTCCTCCTCCTCCTCCTCCTCCCCCTCCTCGTACTCTTCCTTTGTCCTCCACTTACTCCTCTTACTTTTTTCTTTTTCCCTTGAACGTGAGAGGCGGAATGAATAGGGGCCTAAAAGAAGAAAGGAGGGGGAAAAGATGAAGGGGCAAAAAAAATGAAGAAAATGCAGGATCAGAAGAAAGAGATAGGAGGAGGAGGAGGAGGAGGAAACATGGAAACATTGAAGAGCAGGCAATATAAAGTCTTTAATTATAACTTTAGGGACAATTTCTTCTTCTGGTAATTAAGGAAAGCCATTACTACTATTATTATTGTTATTATTATTATCATTATTATCATTATCATTATCATTATTATTATTATTATTATTATTATTATTATTATTATTATATTATTTTAGTGTCCTACAAAACTTTACACAAGAATTTAACACTCTCTCTACAAACACGAGAACGTACAATTAATTAATGTTGCAAAGAAGTACTACTCGTTTCGACTCTCTTAACAGGCTTAGCTACCGGCCGGTTGAAGATGCTGAGGAAGGTCTTAATTTTTTTTGACGCTTAAATTCTTTTAGCAACTTTGGTGATAAGTTGTCTGGTCGTGTTGGCATTCGTGTCGAGGTTATCTTGGCATTTTTCGTGCATCTTACATCTTTTGGTACAAGGGAAGAGAGGATGAAATAAGAGGGTATAGAAAGGAGGAACAAAGGAAGAAGAGGATGAAGTGGAGGAAGAGGTGCAGAAAGAGGAGGAGGAAGTGAGGCAATAGAAAGGAAAAAAAAAGAGAAGAAAATGAGGAAGTGAAGGAAAGGATGAAGAATGAAGTGGGGAAGTATGGCTGTTGTAAGTAGTTAAAACCGGAAGACGAGAAAGTAGAGGAGGAGGTGGAGGAGGAGGAAGGAGGAGGAAGTAAGCCTATAGAAAGGAGTAAAAAGGAAAGAAGAGGAGGAAGTGGAGGAATGAATGAATGAAGAGGAGGAAGTGAAGCATATAGGAATGAGAAAAAATTAAGAAATAGAGGAAGTGGAAGAGGGTGGTGAAGGAAGAGGAGTAGGAAGTGTGGCTATAGAAGGGAGAGAAAGAGGAAGTGGAGGAAGTGGAGGAGGGGGTGAAGGAGAAGGAAGGACGAGTGGATGAAATGTGTAGCTATAGAAAGGTTGAAGAAAAGAAAAAAAAAAGGAAATGGAGGAAGGGGTGAAGGAAGAGGAGGAGGAAGTGAGTCTATAGAAAGGAGAAAAAAGGGAAGAAGAGGAGGCAGTGGGGGAAAGGGTGGAAGACGAGGAGGAGGAAGTGAGGTTATAGAAAAAAAAGGAGAAAAAATGAAAAACGAGTCGGAAGTGAAGGAGATGAAGGAGGAGGAGGAGGAGCGGGTGGTGGAGGAGAATGAAGTGGAAAAGGAGAATAAGGAGTTGGAGGAGAATCGTGACAATACAGAAACCACCTGGCGACTGAGTGTTCTTGAGGTAGGTGTCTGCTGGGTTCGAACGGGAAGGCGAGGAGGTGTAGAGGCAGCAGAAGTCACTGAAGAAAAGGCCACCATAGCAGAAAGAAGGGGGGGAGAGGGTTGGGGGGGCAGAGAGGAAGGTTGCGGATTAGGGTGTGAGCGAGAAGGAGGGAGGTGAATGAGAGGAAGGGGGTTGAAGGGGAGCGGATGGGTGAGAGAGAGACGAAGGGGAAGGGGGAAGGGGGCTACTCGGAGGGGGATGGAGAGGGAAGGGGATGGGAGCAGAAAATGGGTTGAATAGGGGAGTGGGCAAGGGAGAGGGGGTGGATGAGGGGAAGGGAGGGGTCAGATAGGCTTGAAGAGGAGGCTGCGTGAGGGTGAGGATGTGGACGTGATGGAAAGGAAAGGGGAGGGGGAGGAGGGTTCTTGGAGAGGGGTCAAGAGGGAAGGGGGGCAGAATGAAAGACTTGAAGAGGGGGGGAGGTTCGATGATGGAGACGGGGGTGGGTCAGAAGGAAAGGGGGGCTTCTTGGAGAGGGGTGAGTAAGGGGAATGAGGGGGAGAAGGAAGAGGGTGGGGCAGAGAAAGGCTTGAAGAGGTGGGGTGGGTGGGTGAGGGAAAGGGGGTGGCTGAAGAGGATGGTGGGGTTTCTAGGAGGGGGGGTTTGGGGGAGGGGGGGGACTGCTTGTTGAGGGCACTTCAGACGGTAGCAAAAACGCTGATCTTAAACTGTGATGAAAGTGAAAAAAAAAATGAAAAAAACGCGAAAATTGTAAAAGGTAGCAGAAAAAAAAGGTGGTTTGTTGCTACTCTCTTTGTGGGGCCTTTTTTGTGTGCCACCTCGTACGCGGTGCTCCATTTAGTACGCACATCAGAAGAAAAAAAATTGTAGTATACTTAAAGATTGACTGCGATGTTGTGGCAGTGTCAACATGAAGAACGTTTAGCCATTGTTTTTAATTTATTTTCATGTTTGTTTTTAATATGGATCAAGTTGACAGTTTTATTATCTTTTCATATTCATGGTAATAGTATTGAATGAAATTATGCCCATGATTTTTTTTCTCTCTCTCTCTCTCTCTCTCTCTCTCTCTCTCTCTCTCTCTCTCTGTCCAGGGCCGGATCCAGACCCCAAATCTGACAGATGCCAATTTCGTCAGAATCTTGTTGCGGTTTATCGATCACGCGCGCGCAAAGCCAGCTGGGGGTCTTGTTTTTTTGTGCATTTAGAGGCAAATGGAGTTAATTGAGAGGGGTTAAAAATGAATTGTCAAGGAGTATACTTTGACTAATAATGATTAAGTATTCAGAAATAAAACACAACTATCAATACTAATCTTTCATTATATCAACCAGCTCCATCCTGCGAAGATGAAGTTGAGCGAACTTTGTAACTAGATCATCAATATTCAGATTCATACTATAGTGAAATAGTATTTTTTGTATTATAACTAGAATTGTTATTCATAGGCCACCTGTCAGAAGAATTAAAGAGTACCTATGGATAACAAGAAAAAGACACACGTACACACAGGCAGCAGACAGCAGTGCTTCTGTGTGCGGGGCCGACGGTCTTTATGAGTTGAGGGTTTGTGGCAGGGCCCGCGCGTCCAGCCCAGTGTCCTGTCTTGTACACGTACGGCAGTAGTTGACTAGTGACGCATTACCAGAGAATACGAGTATATTATTATTATGTACTACGCACCATGGACTCAAAATATTACATCTTATTATACTAAATAATTTCGTGTTACCATTAATATATTTTTCATCGCTATAAAACATCCAAGTTCTGCTTAACAGAATAATTTGCGGACCAGCTAGGGAATACGTTGACTTTTAGCGGCAAAATCTGACCGATGCCCGCATCGGTGATCTCAGACTTACCGATGCTATGGCATCGATGGCATCGGTCTGGATCCGGCCCTGCTCTCTCTCTCTCTCTCTCTCTCTCTCTCTCTCTCTCTCTCTCACACACACACACACATAGAGCAATCCAGTGAGTTGACATATATACATACATTCATACATACATACATACATACATACATACACACAGACATCCTTCACGACATTCCATAACTTTCGGCTTCAGCATCTTCACTTCCCTTCCCCTAAAGTCCCCGAAGTTAGGAACTCTCTCGAGCGTGTTCGCGAGGCAGTAGTATCCGAAGACCCCGAACAAGCACGGGATCGAGTTTCAATGGCATTCCCTCATTATGGTAAACGATAGGAGGTGTGGAAGACGTGTGTATATGTGTTTGTTAGTGTGTTTGTGAGGTAGATAGACGAAAGTATGCCTTCATTATGGTAAACGATAAGAGAGGTGTAAGGTGTGTGTATGGATGTGTGTTTGTGAAATAGATAGATAGATAGATAGACAGACTGATAGATAGATAGACAGCTAAAGAGAGTTGTAGGCTTATCATCATTACAGTTCAATGGTCACGATAACAAGAGAGAGGAAGTGAACGAGAAAAAAAATGTCTTATGGATCGTGTCTCTCTCTCTCTCTCTCTCTCTCTCTCTCTCTCTCTCTCAATCTTTCAAACCCCTAATTGCCCACTTCTTCCCACCACTTTGCACCCTTTCGCATCGCCTTCGCTCCAGCCAATCCATCATAACGCCACTTATCTCCTCTTTGCCTCATCTCCCTCTCTATTTATCTGTCCATATCCACCTATCTATCTGTCCGTCTGTCTGTCTATCTTCCTCTCCTAGCCCTTCAACTCGTAGTCCACCACATTTGCCCTTCACAAGCGACCCTTCACTTCAGTCCTCGCCCTCTCTCCTTTCGTCTCTCAAATTCGTCCCTCCAGCTTTTCCCTCTTCCTGTCCCTCGTATTTATTTTCCTGGTCGTCTCCTTCCATTCACATGCAGATTTTCTTATTCAATTTTCTTTTGCTAATTTCTTTTCGATTTTTATTTATTTATCTTGCCGGTGCACATATACAGACAGACAGACAGACAGATGCAGACTATACCTATTGGATTTGGCCCCCGACACATGGTTTTCCCCTCCTTCCCCCCCATCCCTTCCTTTCCGTACTTTTCCTTCCGTTCCAATCTTGCCTTTCCTCCTCTTCCCTTTTCCTTTCCCTTTCTCATCTCTTCCACTTCTCTCTGTCCCTGTTTACCATCATCCTCAATTCTTTCTACAGTTTTTCTTTCCTTCCTTACCTTTCCCTTCTTCCTTTCTGCCTTACCTTTCCTTTCCCTTCTTCTTCCCTTCCTTTTCCTTTCCCTTTTCATCTTCTCTTCCACTTCTCTTTGTCCCTGTTTACCATCATCTTCAATTCTTTCTACAGTTTTTCTTTCCTTCCTTACCTTTCCCTTCTTCCTTTCTACCTTACCTTTCCTTTCCCTTCTTCTTCCCTTCCTTTTCCTTTCTTCCAGTTCTTTTCCTTTGCTTCCATTCGCATGTCCTTCCTTCGCTTTGTCTTCCTTCCCGTCCCTCCTCTTTTCCTTCCTAATTTTCCTTACTTCCCTTTCTGTTTTCCTTCCCCATTCGTCCCTTTCTCTTCCTCTCTTTCTTTTGCCTTTCTCCCCCCTTCCATTGCCCTTTTTACTTTTCTTCCTCCTTTTCCTCTCCTCCTCCTCCCTTGCCTTTTATCCTTCTCCCATTATCGTTCCTCCTCGCCTTTTTCGACTTCTTTTTATATTCCTCTTTATCATCCCTTTCCTCCTCTTACCTTGTTTTCTCCTCTCCTTGCCTTCCCCTTCCTTTCTCTCTCTCTCTCTCTCTCTCTCTCTCCTTTTTTCCTTTTTATAATCCCTTCTCGTCCCTTTCCTTTCCTTTCCCCATGCGCGTTCTCCCCTTCCCTCGTATGCCTCTCCTTCCATTTTTCCCTTTCTCCTCCTCTATTTATCTTGCGTTTCCTCCCTCTTCCATTGCCCTTTCTACTCCTCCTTTCTTCCTCCTTTTCCTTTCCCCCTCTTCCCTTATCTTTTACCCTCCCGCCATTATCGTTACTCATCCCCTTCCCTTCTTCATCACACCTCGTCGTCCCCTTGCTTCCCTTTACCTGTCGCTTTCCCTCGTTCCCTTGTTTTTCCTCTCCTTCCCTTCCCCTTCCGTTCTCTCCTTCCGCGAGGTTGGTGTACTGCGCTCTCTCTTTTTAGTGGAAGTGAGTGAAGAAAAGAAGTCCATTACGTTGGCGTCGTCGTCCTTTCGCTGCCATCACTGCCAAGCTTATCCTCTCTAAAGGCACCTCTGACTGACTTTAACCAGAGGAGAAATAGGAGCCTTGGGGTGATGTTGGACTGCCACTGTTGCTGCTGTACGCTCCGATATCGATGCTGCTAATGGTTGTTGTTGTTGTTGTTGTTGTTGTTGTTGTTGTTGGTGGTGGTGGTGGTGGTGTTGTCGTTGTTGTTGTTGTTGTTGTTGTTGTTGTTGTTGGTGGTGGTGGTGGTGATGGTGTTGTTGATGATGATGTTTTAGTTTTTTGTTTTTGTATTTGTTTTTGTTGTTTTTGTATTTGTTTTTGTTGTTGCTATTCTTTTCTAGTTTTATTTGTAATGCTACTTCTACTGATTCTGTGTTGTTATTGCCTGCCTCTCAAATATTGCTGTATTATTGTCAACAGTAACAGCAACAACACCTTTAATATATCTACCCCCCCCCCTACCCCATAGCCAACGGCAGCAACAATAGTAAAAACAGCAATAACTGCCACCACCGATACTACTACTACTACTACTACTACTACTACTACTACGTCTTTACATTTCATAGCGACAACAAATTTCCAGGTTTCCTTTATGTATACACTTTCATTTTACATCCTTCAGTTGTACCAGGTGAAACAAATATCCTTTCGTCAGTGCTAATGCTAGGTGGATTGCATCATCTGTACGTATATGTACATATTGCCTGTTTAAACGTAGCAGCATCAAAGGCGGTTCAAATTTTTCTCCAGTGTTTCATTAGTTGAGTCTCGAATTGCTGGCTAGCGTGGTTCGTATGAAAAATGTTTGTCCTTTTTTCCCTTTTTTTTGTGTGTGTATGTGAGGGGGAGAGATGTCATTCATGTAAATGTTGAAGCGGAGCCAGTAAGCCGAATACGCAAGCTGAATGTGTCAAAAGAGTTCGTTTTCTTCATCTCCAGCCTGTCGACTCGCCCACTGGCAGACTTGGCTAAACAAACTTTTGTATGTGTGTGTGTGTGTGTGTGTGTGTGTGTGTGTGTGTGTGTGTGTGTGTGTCGTGATGCTGAGCTATTGGTTGAGAACATGAGAATATGTGTGTTGGGGGGGGGGGGGGGTGAATGGGTGGGTGTGCACGAGCATCCGTGGCATCGCAGTGTACCTGTTGGGTGGGTTGCCGTATGGATCGTTGATGCTTTTCTTGGCTGCACAGACACACTGCACTCACTGTCTGTCAATTTAAATGTCACAACATTGAACAAAGTTATTATAATAAGCTGCAGTGCGTTCAGAGAATGGGAGGAGGCGAGAACAGGAAGGAGGAAGTCGGTCTAGACCTAAGCCTCCCTTATAACTGTCCCAGATGAGCGCCACCTTGACAACCGCCCAGGGGGGGCTGAGCGGTGTATATGTAATTCATCCACGGCCTGATCACGAGCTGGGCTCGTCATCGCCAGCAAGTACTGTACCCTCCCGACAAGAGCAAGGCTCATCGTAGTCGATCTCTGGGTACTGCCGGGACCTTGACACACCACACACCCCATCCTCCTTGCTAAAGGGAGGGGACAGTTAGTAACCGCTCCTTGTCAGCAGAAAAATCCCAATCTCAGCGAGGCTCGAATCTCCGCCTGCCAGGCCGCGAAACCTGTCAGCGCAGAGCTTTACCACTGAGCTACCGTAGCGGTGTGTGTGTGTGTGTGTGTGTGTGTGTGTGTGTGTGTGTTATATTCATTTTTCCCACTTGTACTCACTCACTATGTGCGCCCACACACACACATCGTTGCTCCTCTCCAGTGTGTGTATTCCCTGAGGTGCTGAGGCTCTGTTCTTTCGCAATGGCTTCCTGGATTTGCCGTGAAATATTAGTGCACTGACAGATATCTACTTTGTATTACCTCACGGAGGGGTGGGTCTGAGAAGTACCAACTCACACGTAACAGGAATACAAAATGTCCTCATCCATCTTCTCGTCTTCCTCCTCCTCCTCCTTCTCCTTCATATCTTCCTCAATTTATTTTCTTCCACGTAGCGGTTATGATACGATGAAAATAACTCCACAGAATATGATCTCCATGGTCTTCCTTATGACCTAACTTTTCCTTTTCATCCTATAGTGACCTTCATCCTCCTCCTCCTCCTTTAACCCCTCCTCCTTCTCCTCCTCCTCCTCCTCCTCGTCCTTCCTGCCCTTCCTCTTTTTTTCTCGGCCTCCTCCTCCAATATCTTCTTGTATATCTGTTGACCGCGTCCTAGTGTCTTGTTACTGAGGCATTCTTCTGGCAGGTCCGGACAGGGTTTGAATTTTTATCGTGGTATTGTTATTGATTCTGAAGGGTGGGAGTGGTCGCTGGTGGCCATAGTAGTAGTAGTGTGGGTGACTGGGTGTGATGGTGGTAGAGGTGGTGGTGGTGGTAGTGATAGTGGTAGTGGTAGTGGTGACAGTAGAAGTAGTAGTAGTAGTAGTGGTAGTAGTAGTGGTAGTAGTAGTAGTAGTAGTAGTAGTAGTAGTAGTAATGTAGTAGTAGTAGTAGTAGTAGTAGTAGTAGTAGTAGTAGTAGTAGTAGTATTTGTAAGAGTAGTAGAGTAGTAGTAATTGTTATTGTCATTTATTGTTCTTGATGTTTTCCTTGAAAAATGGCAACATAGACAATGCTACGCACATTTCTACATAAGCAACCGAACAGAGAAGGAAGAAAAACCTGTTGAACCTGATGCGACGCAGGGACTGGAGGACACAATGGTCGGGGGCTCACAAGTCGCCGCGATGCATATCCTGAGGCTGCTGAGGCCGCACGCAAGGCGACACCCGATACGCAGAGAGGAAAGTGACACAAGTGGTTTACCCTCCTGATAATGTTACCGAAGCTCGAGCACGCGAGACCTCAACAAGTGGTCGTGCCTTGTGGTACGGCATGACGATAACCTCCAAGGACTAGAAGCTTGGTTGTCGTAAAGCTAACTACGAATTTTTATATACAAAAGAGTGAAAAGTTTTTAGGTATTGAACTTAACAAACACATCACCGTAAGTCGCTGATGAATTCTATGGTTTTATTCGACGCTTTTCTCTGGAGGGAAAAGGAGTAAAAAATATATTAAAGCAGTAAGGGGCAAGGGCGGCGATGGGCACGTTAGGGCTTTCCCTGGTTAGACTCGCCGAGGGCTATGGGAAGGATGAGGTAATAATGACTTTTTAAAACGGGCTAATTGGCAAACTTTTAACCATAAGACTTCCTTCCCCGTGATGCTTCCCTTCCCTCTCGCCCATCCTTCTTTCCTTCCTGTCTTGTTCCCTTCCTTCCTCCGTCCCCTTCTCTTTCTCCATGGTCTGACTGTTCCTCTTATCTACGTAGTTCTGGCGTACATTCGGCTCGATAACAGGGTGGACCTAGTCACCAACACATGAACTGGAGCTTCCCGTTGCTCTCTCAGACGTCAGCAATCGTATGTATAGGAGAGACAAGCCTGAGAGTCCCAAACTTAGCAGGGTTCCGGGATGTGATAAAATGTCTGAAGTTCAGTGGTCAGTGTGTGTGTGTGTGTGTGTGGGAGAGAGAGAGAGAGAGAGAGAGAGAGAGAGAGAGAGAGAGAGAGAGAGAGAGAGGTTATAATTATGGCCATCCTCACTCGTAGTTCTTCAGTAATCAGACAAACGCCACTGCTGGTCCCGTTAAAAGAGGACGCGGGTACTCTTCTATTGCACGTATCTTTTGCTAAAGGTTTTTCATCATCCGCGCCCGTGCCGTTGAGTTTTGTTTTCTGCTTCTCTGATGTTCTTTTCCTTTCCGTGATCCAAACCGTTTCGCTAAATTGTTACAGGATACAAAAACTGTGTGAAAATATTGTTTGTTTATTGTAGTGTTCAGCTGATGCATGGCGTACGATAGATCCTTGTCCTAGCATTTTATCTCAATCATCTGTTTCTGGTATCTCCATAAGCCCCGTCCCTCACCATATGGATCAAAAGTTAGTATGACCTGTAGATAAAAGATTCGGGCTTATGCGGAAACACCTGTAAACCGTAAACAAAAAGGGTCAGCAGTTTATACTTTGACATTAGTTTTTCCTTTGAAGCTCGTATAGATGATCAGCCAATGCGTCCTTCTCCCTAGATTAAACAAGGGCCTTTTTTTGACATATTCTTAAACATTTCGGCTCCCAAGCACACACACATTTCTCACCGCTTTGGTAGACGTTGTGAGCATTTCCATGGGTAGTTTTATCACCCTGGTAGTGTTTGACAAAGCTTCTACACCATGAACCTTAAAAAAATCTTATGAACACCCGATTCATCTCTATTTGACACCGCTTTCGTAGACGTTGTGAGCATTTCCATGGGTAGTTTTATCACCCTGGTAGTGTTTGACAAAGCTTCTGCACCATGAACCTTAAAAAAACATCTTATGAAAATCTGATTCATCTCCTCTTCGGCCAAAATAGTTGATGTGAGAGGTGGAGGCGTCTGGGAATACTAACCTTTGTCTCAACACGTCCCACTACGAGTTTACTATATTACACCATAAGACAAACAGATGGCTTTTATATAATCTCTTGTTTGCAATAACAATTCGGAACACTCTACACCCTCCCTTCCTCCCTCCATCTCTCCTCTCTTCCTCTGACTCCTCTCTTCCTTCTGATCTATCTCTTCCCTGTGACCCCTCCTCTCCTTTCTTCCCTCTAATCCTTCCCCTCCCTCTCTCACATCCTATTTTGCTTCTTTTATTCTTTCCTTCCTTTCTCTGACCCCTTCTCTTACTCCATCCTCTGATTTCTCCTTTCCTTCCTGCCCTCTGACCCTTCCTTCGCTTCCTCCCTTCCTTCATATGAACTCTCTCCGTTTCCGTTCCTTCCATCGCCCTCTTTGCATTCTTTCCTCAGACTTCTTCCCTCCTTCCTCCCTTCCTCTCTCTCCCTTCCTTCTTATCAACTATCTTCTCCCTTTCCATCCCTTCTATTGCCTTCTTCTTTACGTTCTCTCTGACTTCTCCCTTCCCCCCCCTCCCTCCCTCCTTATGACCCCTCCTTTCCTCGCTCTCGCTCCCTCTCTGGATATGTGGTTACTTATCCCTTCGTAACCTTCCTCGCAGATGTAATTTCAAACAGGTATCTTTATTAACCTGACCCGACCACTACCGTCACCATCACCATCACTGCCACCACCACTGTCAGTCACCATTACCTCCAGGCTCCACCACCGCCATCACTACTATCTTCACCATCATCATCATCACTACTCCTCCGTCGCTAACGCTATCGTCGCCGTCATCACCAGTACACGCGTCTCATATTACCATTACAGGTCGCGACGCCTCCCTCCTTCCCTCTCTCCTCTTCTTTCGTCGGTTCTTTCTCCTTTCCTTTTCCTCGTCCATCTCTTAGTTAGTTCCCCTCTTCTTTTTCTTTCCTTACTTCTGCTCCTCCTTCCTCCGTCTACTTATCTTCCTCCTCCTACTTTCCTTCCTTTCTTTCCATGTTCTCCTCCTCCTTCTCCTCTTGATTCTTTCCTTCACCTCCTTTTTTTTCCTTCTTTCCTCCTGCTCCTCCTTCCTCCGTCTCCTTATCTTCCTCCTCCTACTTTCCTTCCTTTTCTTCTTTGTTCTCTTCCTTCTCTTATTTCCTTTCCCCTCCCCTTTTTCTTTCCTTCTTTATTCCTGTTCCCTTCCTCTGTCTCCTCCTTCCTCCTCCTCCTTTCCTCTTCGTCCTTGTTCTCTCCCCCTCGTCCTCGTCCTCGTCCTCCTCGTTCGCCTTTTTTTTTTCGTCACGTCGTCGTTCTTTCTCCTCCATCTCTCTCTCTCTCTCTGCTCTTCATCCGTTTTTATTGGATTGGATTCCCTGCGCCCGGTGACCTGTTCAGTGTCTGGGGAGGCGCGTGATGTTTAGTTTCAGCGCCTTGTTTGTCCGACTAATGCCAGACGTTTTAAGAATGGCCACAAAACTATTCGCCGGCGTAAAATAACATTGCAGTGTTTCTTTGCTGCAGATAATATAATGAAAGCCAGTGGGAAGAAGCCGAGTTTTGGTCAAAGGCTGGGTTTTAAAAATAGATCGTGAGGAGCTATATACAAGTATGCAGGGAACTTGAAGAAACTGAAGCATCTGTTTTTCAAAAGCTACCTACGTGTTTTACCCGACATGTTAAGAATATGTGTGTGTGTGTGTGTGTGTGTGTGTGTGTGTGTGTGTGTGTGTGTGTGTGTGTGTGTGTATAAGAGATAGATAGATAGATCCATCCATCCATCTATCCATCCATACAGACAGACAGACAAATAGACAGAAAGACAGACAGATAGACAGACAGACAGACTTATAAAAAAGATAGATAGATATAAAAAAGGTAAATAATAGAAAAGAGAGATAGGCAGACAGACAGACAGACAGACAGACAGACAGACAGACAGACGGAAAAATAAACAGACAGACAGACAGAAAAACAAACAGACAGAAAAACAGACAGACAGACAGACAAACAGACAGAAGGAAAGACTGACAGAGAAACAGACAGACAGACAGAAGACCAGATTAAACCCCACAGACTGTTGCTTACACCAGGGACACGGTGGGAGGGTCTGGGAATATATGCAAACGAGAAAACGAGGTGAAACTTACACGCGTGCTCGCCTCGGTAGTACTTCAGCGTCTATTTATTTTTTCTTTGTTTTCACGGCAGAGGAGACTGACCAAACGCTGAACAAAAGATGAATAGAACTACCCTCCCCGCATCACGCTGGTCCTGAGAAAACAAACACGATATAAATGATGCCTGAACGAAGATGACAAAATAAGCTGGTTCAGTTGCGTTTCACAGTAGTCTTTATGCAGCTGATTTTGTTCTCATGTACTGCGGAATAACACGATTTTGCTGCCACCTCGTCCTCGTCCTCCTCCATGTCCTCTTCCTCGTCCTCTTCCTCGTCTTCGTCTCCTCTTCTTCGTTCTCGTTCTCCTCATCCTCATCCTTTTCCTCATATTCGTTTTCTTCCTCTCCTCCGTCCTCGTAATCGTCCTCGTCCTCTTCCTCTTCCTCGTCCTCGTCTTCGTCTCCTCTTCCTCTTCTTCGTTCTCGTTCTCCTCATCCTCATCCTCTTCCTCATCTTCGTCTTCTTCCCCTCCTTCGTCCTCGTAATCGTCCTCGTCCTCTTTTTCCTTCTAGTCGTCCTCGTCCTTGTCCTCTTCCTCCTCCTCTTTCTCGTTCTCGTCCTCTTCCTCGTCTTCGTCTCCTCTTCCTCTTCTTCGTTCTCGTTCTCCTCATCCTCGTCCTCTTCCTCATCTTCGTCTTCTTCCCCTCCTTCGTCCTCGTAATCGTCCTCGTCCTCTTTTTTCCTTTCGTTCTCCTCGTTCTTGTCCTCTTCCTCCTCCTCTTTCTCGTCCTCGTCTTCTTCCTCGTCTTCGTCTTCTCTTCCTCTTCTTCGTTCTCGTTCTACTCATCCTCGTCCTCTTCCTCATCTTCGTCTTCTTCCCCTCCTTCGTCCTCGTAATCGTCCTCGTCCTCTTTTTCCTTCTAGTCCTCCTCGTCCTTGTCCTCGTCCTCCTCGTCCTCTGTCTCCTTATCGTCTTCGTTTTTGCCCTCCTCCTCCTCCCCTTACTCTACCTCGCCTTCGTCTCTACCTCGTCCTCGTCCTCCTCCTCCTCGTCTCCGTTCCTCTCGTCCTCGTCCTTGTCTTCCTCCTCCTCCTCCTGTAGTTCGGTGCTCATATCTCTAATGTTTGTGTTTGGCATCGTATTGTGGCCACGCGACAAAGCCCTTCCTCGCAACGCAAATTTCTCAGTGGCGGGATTCGAAGTGGTATTGGTTTCATTCATGTGTGTGTGTGTGTAGTAGTAGTAGTAGTAGTAGTAGTTGTAGTTGTAGTAGTAGAAGTAGTAGTAGTGAGGCAAGATTTTTTTCGCAGCATACACTGAATATAATTAGAATGGTTTAAACGTTGCCTTTTCTGACTGCAGCGGACTGTCCCTGCCTTTTAAGTGTAGCCTCTAAGTGCTCGCCACACATTGTTCACTGTAGTAACATAAAAGTGTCGGGTTTCTCTTCAGCATATTCGCTTCAAAATCCAATACTAATAATGATGAATTTCGTCCTTCCTCCACGCCATCACGTAGTGTCTGAATATTCTACTTAAATGGGTGGCCCCGGGGGGGGGGGGATCTGGCTCTGGGGAGGCCACTTTGATGAACAGGACCCTAATTATGTTTACTCACTAATCACACAATTAATCTGGTTACCTACTCAGCCATTCATTGGCAAATTTGCCACTAGTGACGCTTCTCTGCAAGTTTAGAGGCTCCCTTACCGAAAGAATTACGTCCACTCTTGCTGCCGGTGGATCAATGCTGGTGTGTTGGTGCACTGGGCAGGGCTGGCCGGGAAAGAGTTGTGCAGAGGGGCGCTCTACATGGTATTTCTCCTCGCTGTGCCTTGTCAACAGACGTGTGCAAGTCAGATAGAACCTGTGGGATTGTAGCGACAAAATATGGTCGTATCTTCCTAAGATTTTTCAACTCTTAATAACACTTAGTATTCAAGTGTAATACAATGCATATGTGAGTCATTCTGCATAGCTCTTAATGTCAAACCTAAAGACAATTTAGCTGAATTTTATAGAACAAACGTTCCAGTCCAGCCATATGTTTCAAGAGTCACCTGACTAAGCCAAGTGGAGCACCCCAAAAAGTATAACAGCGGAGTTTAAATGAAAATTCCTATAAAATCAGTGCGCCCACTTGTCCCGTTAGGTAGAAAGGAAACAAGAACAGGCAACAGAGACACTGAACAGCTAAGTGGCTTCACAAATAATTTTTATTTTTACATTCAATCAAATTCGTGCAATACCGCTCGAACTGATCTTGATGTTTTTCCTGTTCACTGTTATATAAATATTTGATAGAATTAACTTTTGTCCAACATCTTTATGATATCGCATCTTGTCTTTAAGGTATTAGGGGCAAACTCTAGGATGACAAATATCACTGATTTTGAAAGATTAACAAAACATCATTGCCTTGTTGGGCGACAATGTTAGCTGAAAGGCTTTATGCATGAGGTTTTGGGGACACAGAATGACAATTATTTGAAGGATTAAACAATCATATGTCTCGTCCATGAGGATGAAGTAAACAAGACTGGTGCATTATACTTCAAGAATGACAAGTATGTGTATGAATATAAAGAATCATTGTCCCAGTAAGGAAGTAGTGAGGGCCGCCTTAAAGCAGGTGTTCCCAAAAGTGAGCAGAGGGGCTGGCGTGCCGGCGGATGGGTGGAGACACCTTTAAGCAGGCCAGTGCATGCTGGACAATACCTGAGAGGCAGGCGTTTGTTTTGGTCCACATTTTTCTCATGGCATTCTCTTGCAATGCTTGGGAGTTGAATTTTCATATTCTGTCTCACATTCTTGTCATGACTTTCATTCTTTTCAGTATCTGCATATTGGGTTTTAACTTTTCAGGCTTCTTGTTTTATGTTTTGTCGTGTCGTTCTTTTGCAGTACTTGAAAGTTATATTTTTATCTTTTCTCTATCAATTGGTCGAGGCGTTCTTTTGTTTTTGAAGTCGACCTTGTCCTTACATACACCCCCGGTGGTTACAGCAATCTTTATTTTTGTTGGAACAGCAACTTTGGTCTGCCTTCAATGACCATAGAAAGGGTGAGCTGGGTGGAGAGAGTGCGGCAGATGTGGGTGGCGCGGAGGCTTACGCCTTGTACACTTCGGGTGGACTCCTAACATTACACGCACGTCTGCTTGTCAACAGAATGAGGATGGGTGGCGGCAATGTGGCAGGTGGCGTGGACGGCGCGGATGCTTCGTGTGACAGTCTCCTGATGTCCATAAGGCCGCTAGACCACGTTGAAGGGCATCAGTGGTTTGCCTGAGCTTGCTGGTGTCGCGAGCGGAATCTATTTTTGCAGTGGCGCAAATGCTTTTGAGGAGTGATAAATTTTTACAAATGTTTGACAACATCCAACGAGCAAACATTCCGCATTCGTACTTTATTCCAGCAGTACGTTATAGATTGGTTACCTCCTGACTCAGGGCGTACAAAGCTGGTGCGATAATAGATGTACGTAGTGTGCATGAGAAGGAATAATTCACTTCATACATCGATGCTGTTTCATTGTACATAGAACAATGTAAACAATGTAAAGTGAAGAATGTAAAGTGCTAAAACGTGTGCATACTTGATTTAGTCTTCTTAGAACTACATGCCGGAAACAGGTAGTATTGGCAAAGTGTGATAAGTGTTGCAGTGTGTTATCGCTTATATTTCTTTTTCGCAACTACGGATTATGTGACGAGTTCGAGTGCAGAGGTGGGTGATTTGATTATTGGAAAAGCAGAACAAGGTTAAAAAAAACTATAAATACAGGAGGCAAAATAGAAAATGTAGCACGAGGAAAATATTGCAGTGTGGGCGGCTGGCAGAAAATGAATGGAAGAAGAAAGGACTTGGCTGGGGGACGAAGATAAACACAAGAAAGAAAGCTACGTGAGGAGAAACAGTTAAGTGGTTGTGGGTGGGAGCTGCAGTACGTAGAGGCTAGAGGGTGGTAAAAGGAAAGGAAGATGCTGGGCGAATAACATGTTTAAAGAGGACAGAACAGAGGGCTGAAAACACACACAAAAAATGCATAGTGAAGATATAACCAAAAACTGTCGCGTGAGGTTAAACAGCGAAGCGATATTGGAAGTTAAAAATTAATCGGAAAATGGGAATAAAAAAAAAGACTTGGAGAACTAAAATAAGTAAAAAGGGAACGGAGGATCAGAAAACTGACCGCAGAAGCAATAGAAAAATATCGCGTGAGGTAAAGCAAAATGGTGAGGAGGAGGGGAGGGACGAGGGAAGGGGGAAGAGATGAAGCAGATGGTGGATGGATAGTAAAAGCAAAACAAGTGGTTGAAAGATTAATAGAGAGCGAAAAGAAAGAGAGGGAAGAAAGCAGAAAAAAGAGAAGACATATAGATAATGTTGCAAGAAGAAAAATACCATGACGGTAGGAGTGTGGTGATGATAAAGAAAACAGAAATAGAAGGAAAGGAAGTGGTTGGGGAACTAAAATAGAAATTAGATGATGAAGCAAAAATACAGAAAGAATTATTTTGGCTTAGGAATAAAAATAGAGTAGATGGATGGAGTTGAAACGAGAGGTGGATAGTAAAAGCAAAGGAAGAGGACATAATGGATGGGAAAGAAAGGAGTTATGGGATAAGAAGATGGAGCAGAGAGGTAGGTGTCAAGAATGAGACGGCAGGGCTGAGAAAGAGGATAAAAGAGGACGCGAAAAATGAAAAAAAGGAGACTTGGCAAATACTACAGATGCATATGGGAAAGAATGGAGAATTGGGGTTAAGATGATGGAGAAGAGAGGAAGAAGAGAATGAGACGGCAGGGCTTAGAAAGGGGATAAAAGAGGAAGCGAGAAATGAGGAAACTGGAAAATACAAACCGATGCAAATAATAACAATGTGATGGGTAGAGCATATTAAACGGGAGGAGAAGGGTAGGAAAGAAAAGAAACGGACCATGAGGGAGAGGAAAAGGAAACAAGAGTTAAAATTAAACGAGGGATCAGGAGAGGAGAATTAGAGGATTGCCAGTGAGGAGAAACAGACCAAAAACGGGAGAAAGGAAGGTGTGTGGAAAAGAACACTGAAGGGAAGGGTGAAGGAGAGAGAGAGAGAGAGAGAGAGAGAGAGAGAGAGAGCAAAAGGAAATGGAGGAAAAGAAAAAAAATAAAGAAAACACTTAAGAGAAACGAAAGGGAGCGAGAAGATGAACTGGGTTGAGTAAAAATCACGAGTCGAGCCAAAATTTATGAAACAAAGAAAGGCCGCATTAAGAAAGAGCTGGGAAAGAAAACGAAAGAAGAAAAGGATGAGGAGAGATGAGGGAGCGGGGAGGCGGATTGGACGAGGCGAGGCAAGAGGGAGGGATGAGGCGGCGGGTGGGAGCGGATCAACGGTGCGCCGGGAACCCGTAGTCCAAACCCCGAGCAAATAGGTGCGTCTCATAAGCCCACCTGAGTTAGATTATAAAAGGTGCTTGCGATGGCGATGTGCTCTGGCCGCGAGGTTTGTAGGTTAGGTTATCATTTATTTATTTATTTATTTATTTTTATTTTATTTTATTTTATTATATTTTATTTTATTTCATTTATTCATTTATTTATTTCATTTTTTTTTGTGTGTGTTTTGAAGTTTATTAAGCCAGCGGGTGTTTGATTAAGGAATGGAGGAATGGGTGTCTTCTGTTCTCTCTCTCTCTCTCTCTCTCTCTCTCTCTCTCTCTCTCTCTCTCTCTCTCTCTCTCTCTCTCTCTCTCTCTCTCTCTCTCTCTCTCTCTCTCTCTCTCTCTCTCTCTCTCCTTTCTTCTTCGTCTTCGTCTTCGTCTTCTTTTTCTTCTTTTCTTCTTCTTCTTCTTCTTCTTCTTCTTCTTCTTCTTCTTCTTCTTGTAACCTCCATCATCATCATCATTATCATCATCATCATCATTATCACCACCACCGTTATTCATACTGTGTTTTTTGTTGCCATTTTCCTTTTATCGTACAAACACTCCCGTTCCATTGTTCATAATTTATGAACACGTTGTGGAGGCCGCCTGTGAAATATTCAGCAGGTAAAGGGGCGGCGGTGAGGTGCACGAGGGGTTTATAAGAAAGTCTTTATTTAAACTTTTTCAGCCAACTTTTAATCGTCCTTCCGCAGGGAACACCCCACTTGCGTAAGATGGTTATTAAAGAAGAAAGGCCGAGGTGTAGTTCAAGCGAGGACTGTAGGAGGGAAATTCAAATATTTTCGTTCTGTCTTAGCCTTTGTGTTACTCCTCCTCACTGTACCCTAAGTGTGGGAGAGATTTTTTTAACAAGTTCTGTAGAGTAGAGTAGTTTGATGATTATGAAATTAATTACGGGTTCGGAACATTAGCTACATGACTACGAAATTAATCAAGGCTCCTCAATATTAACGTCAACGTAGCCGGGAGGGCGGGGCTAAGCGGTGATTATGTGGACAGACAGAACCATAAAATTATATATATATATATATATATATATATATATATATATATATATATATACATATATATATATATATATATATATATATATATATATATATATATATATATATATATATATATATATATATATATATATATATATATATATATATATATATATATATATATATATACACATATATGTTTATAGATAGATTGATATATAGACATATATAGGTAGATAGATAGATAGATAGATGAAAAAGAAAAAAATATACGTGTCCTTTTTAGGAACTTGTAAATGGCCTCCGTCGTGTGGTACGTGTGGTGGGTGAGGTTTGTGGTAGTGCAGCACATGGAAGCAAGATGCAAGATGCTTGGAATGCAGGCGTCTGGGCGCAGTGAGCCACGATTACTGCTGGAAAACCAGCGTCCCTCAGAAGGGCGAGCTTTGAGTTTTAGATATAAAGGAGTTGAGGGAATCTTGAAGGGAGTATACGGAACTTTTAATGAAGAGAGTCTAGGGAACCTCGAAGCGAGTCTAGGCGCCGAAGAATGGTCATTAATGAACTGCGAAGAGAATATCCCGTGGAGTCGGTACAACTTATCGGCGCTATTCACAAGGTAATGTAAACCTGTGGTAATCATTCCCAAAGAAAACATTGGTGGCAGTAGAGAATGTTTGCCAATTCGTACGCACCATATCAATCAATACACGCGTCAGGGGAAAGTAATGTACTCTAGAAGATTGAGCAAATGCCTAAAAATGAAATGTCAAAATAGCGATGGACAAACATGCTACTGCTGACAGTATTCATTGATACACATTTGCTCTGTTTTCCAGAGTAGCTGTTTTCTGTTACGACCACGAGAATATAAGGAGACCGGTAGACCTAAACAAGGCAGCCTCTGTGAACCTAATCCCACCCAACATCACTATTCATGAACTTATCTAACCATTTCTTGAATGTATCTGTCGTATTGGCATTCACAACATTTTCACACCTATTCCACACCTCCACCCGTCCATGAGCAGATCATTTCCTGCCTATGTCCTTGTTGAATATCAGTATATCCAACTTAAATCCATTGCTACGTGTCCTACCCGGCTCTTACCAGCAGAACCATATTAATATCATAAAATTATAGCCCTTCATCCATTCATGCAAATTGACGAACATGACGTGCAAACATTAAAATTTTGTTATTACGGTAGTCTTTCGGTCGGGTCACGATAAGAACACCATAAGTGGCACGGGGCAGGGGACACGGGACACACACACACACACACACACACACACACACACACACACACACACACACACACACACACACACACACACACACACACACACACACACTAGGAGTGGTTACTGTCCCCTTCTTGAGCAAGGAGGATGGGGTGTGTGGTGTGTGGGGTCTTGGCAGTACCCAGAGATCGACGATAAAGAGCACTTACTCGTGTCGGGAGGGTACCTGCTGGCGATTACGAGTCCAACACGTGATCAGGCCGTGGTGAAGTACACACACACACACACACACACACACACACACACACACACACACACACACACACACACACACACACACACACACACACAGAGCCCACCCCAACAAAGACCAAAACGAGCAGGAAATACAAATATGTTTTAGTAAAGATCACTGGTCGTTGCAAGGCCGAAGGGTCAGTGAGGGCATGAGTTTGAGAGGGTGTGGAGGAGGGAAGAGGGAGGGAAGGGGTGATTTTGCGCCTTGGAAATATTCATAGCTTTGGCTTTCCTACGGGTGATATGGTTTATGTCTTCATTTTGCAATTAATGAGAAGAGTATAAACATGATTGCTGAGTTAATGAATGTAGAAAATTGCTGGGTCATAGGAGTGTCAGTTCCATCGATTGACAGTCTTTTTCCCACAACAACACTGGTTCCAATTATACGATAGGTAACAGTCTCATTGGTAACCCTATAGAGACAGTGGGATATTTCGTGCTGTATTCTGAACGTTTGGTTTCCATTTGGCAACGCTGTGTAGAAGTGGGCGGATCTGTGGAAGGCCTTATCAAATATCCATCGTGTTCTCTTGGCGGTATGTGTGTATTAAAGGAGAACTGTGGAACCTAGTGGAATAAGAGGACCCATGCTATGAGCTACCCATGCTATAAGCCATAATGCTCATGTCGAAGCCACCAGCACGAACCATTACCACCACTTTCATCTCCTCCCCCTCCTACTGTTTCTGCTTCTCTTACTTCTCCTCGTCCTCATTCTCCACCTCCTTCTAGTCCTTCTTTCCCTCTTCTTTCCCCTACTCTTCTTCCTTTTGCTCCTGCATCTCTTCCTTCTCCTCTTTGTCCTTATTCTCCTCCTCCTAATCCTTCCCCCTCCAAATTCCAATCCTCTTCATCCCCCTCTTCCTCCTCCTCGACCTTTTCCTCCTCTTCGTTCTCCTCGTTCTTGTTCTCCTAGTCCTCCTCCTCCTCCTCTTCATCATCATCTTCCTTTTCCTCATTTTCCTGTGTCTCCTAGTGCCCGTCCTAGTTCTTTCCTCCTCCATGTTCTCCTGGTTCTCCTCTCTTCCCGTTATTTATGCCGTCCGTTTCTGTTCTCTTATCAGCGAGGGTCTTACTGCCACACGGGCTCAGAGGTGCTCTACGCCCTCCCGCTAAGCCATCGAGTATTTTTGGAATGTCTGCCTTTTTTTCCTCCTTCCCACACGGCCATACCTTTTTCTCTGCCTCTCTCACCCTCTCGCAACCATTATCTTCTTGACCTTTGCTTTTGTTTTCTTCTGCTAACCTTTGATCCTAATAGTTTTCGTGTTTGTGTTCGTTATCTTGTTCGTTGTTTTCCCTTGCTGTTTCTCCCTTCCACGGCCATACCTTTTTCTCAGCCTCTTATCGCTCTTATCTTCTGGGTCCTTCTTTTTGTTCTCTTGTACTAACTTTTTTATTCTTCCATTTTTCGTGTTTACTGTTATCTTGCTGTTTTTTTCATCTGTTTCCCTCCCTCTCTCTCATAACCATTATCCTCTAGGCCAGCAGTTCCCAAACCTTTCAGGCCACGCACCACCTCCCAGGCTGTGACCAAGTCCACGCACCCCCGCTAAGATTCGAGCAGTACTAAGGGCCCGTCGATTTCCTGAAATTTTGTCAATAGTTCACGAATTTTGTGGCTCTGAGCGATGGCTATCAAAACTGAACGAAAATGTACCTGGGGGGTGAATGAATGTGCTCAGAGTCTGGGTAAGTTTCAAACAAAGAACAGACAACTCCGCTGAAGCGTACAGCATACGTTAGTTTTAAAACAATGGCAGTTAATGATGTGTTTGAAATTTTAATGAGACATAAAATCCGCCATTACATTATTTTTTTCCTTTCGCACCCCTAGTGATCAGCTCACGCACCCCCAAGGGTGTGCGCACCACACTTTGGGAATCGCTGCTCTAGGCCTTTATTTTCGTTCTCTTCTCTTAACCTTTGCTTCTTCCATTTTTCGTATTTCTGCTTCCAGTTTTTCTCCCTATCACACAAGGCCTTATCTGATTCTCCTTCATCCTCTCACCACCATTAACTGTCAGGTCTTTCTTTTTGTTTTCTTCTATTAACCTTTGAAGCTTCCACTTTGCGTATTTCTGTCGTTCTGCTGTTTCTCCTTCCACACACCTCCGTATCTTTTCCTCCTTCAGCCTCTCGTCAGCATATCTTCAGCACATTTTATATCCTATTGTGATAACCTTTTAGGCTTCAATTCTTCGTATATTTTGCCCTCCTGTTCCCCTCCCAGACATGACCTTTCCTTTCTTGCCTCTTTCAGAATCTTATCGCCATGCCTTTAAGACGTATTTTTTTGTTTATTTCAACTCGGTCGTCTTTTTCTTCGTGCGTCTATTTTTTGTGTATTGTATTGAGAAAAGGAAATATATTTCGAAGCCTTTATTTCACGACCATCACAAGAGTTACTGAATTTCACTGTCTCCCCGTCCTCGCCTGATCCTCACACTGAATGCACTGTATGTATGCTTGTATGGTTGTATGGATGGCGTGGTGAAAGTTGAAAGACAATGTAAAAGCTACGACGAGGAAAATAACGTATAAGGAAACATTTAAAGGTTTTAGTGTTAGCTGAATCGGTAAATAAATAAAAAGAAATCGGTTGGCGGCCTCTGAATAAAAAAATAATCGCCTCCCTCTGCCCCACGAACATTGTCGCTGCCGTGCCGTGTCTTCCGAGTCGGTGCACAAGTCAATAAAGCTCCCAACCTTTTACGGCAGGAGTTGGGATCGACGGGTTCTTGACCTCAACTGCCATCGCCGTTTAGGGAAATGTTAAGATGGGAGGTTTGGTGAGTAACGTAACACTGCTTTGCATTCGCTGTTCGTGGATGTTAGGCAGCGAAGTTTTGTGAGCAACGTAAAACTATACCTATTTGCTGTGTGTGGATGTTAGGCAGCGAGGTTTTGTGAGCAACGTAAAACTATACCTATTTGCTGTGTGTGGATGTTAGGCAGCGAAATTTAGTGAGTAACGTAACACCGCTTTCCATTCGATGTGTGTTCAGCTCATGTCAGGCGGTGGGTCGGGGTGTAGCTTAGACTGGCATGTCCGGATCTGAAGCAATCCATTAGCTAGAAGAGATAGCCATGTTAAAAAGATTACGTAAAGCTGCAAACGCACAAGGAAAAGTCACCCATGAAAACTTTTTTTTATAATTGAAAAAGCGTGTCCACTACAGTGTGTAAATCCTTGTTACCTCAACGTTCGTCTGTGTCTGTCTGTCTGTCTGTCTGTCTGTCTGTCTTTGTGTTTGTTTGTATGTATGTATATGCTTGTTTTTTTCCTGTTAATTACAACAAATACACTCATAAACATGTGATCGATTATGTTGACGGTCATAGAGAGCATTCAGAGGCTAAAATAGACGGCAAAAACGAATCTGCCTCTCCCGCTGACATGATTAAATCAAGGCTTTGTGTTGGATGACTGACAACTGCATAAAAATGGCAATAAAAAGTTTGCATCCAATATATTAAAAAAAAGAGAAAGTTTGCATCAATTAAAAGTTACTTTGAAATAAAGTTTTTGAAAGTTGTTTGCAGCACAATGACACTCACAATTTCTTGTCTATATAACTGTTGCTGAGGGTCCAGTGTAGTGTGATGATAAAGTGTGATAATAAAGATAATAAAGTGTGATAATAAAGATAATATACTGTGATAATAAAGATAATAAACTGTGATAATAAAGATAATAAACTGTGATAATAAAGATAATAAACTGTGATAATAAAGATAATATACTGTGATAATAAAGATAATAAACTGTGATAATAAAGATAATAAAGTGTGATAATAAAGATAATAAACTGTGATAATAAAGATAATAAACTGTGATAATAAAGATAATAAACTGTGATAATAAAGATAATAAACTGTGATAATAAAGATAATAAAGTGTGATAATAAAGATAATAAACTGTGATAATAAAGATAATAAAGTGTGATAATAAAGATAATAAACTGTGATAATAAAGATAATAAACTGTGATAATAAAGATAATAAACTGTGATAATAAAGATAATAAACTGTGATAATAAAGATAATATACTGTGATAATAAAGATAATAAACTGTGATAATAAAGATAATATACTGTGATAATAAAGATAATATACTGTGATAATATAGAATGGTCAAATGATAAGGTTTATGCTTTACACCACTCATAACTCCTTGCTTACATGACTTGTGTGAGGGGCCGTGGAGTGTGATGATAAATCTTGGTCCATCAGAAGGCATCAATCTTCGCAGCGTTCGTTGAGTAGCTTCAAGAGACAACGGCATCAAACGCAGTACTTCAGAGTCAGCATTCAACAGAAGTGTAGTGTGGTTGATGTTGTGTGATGATAAATTTTGGTTCACCAGAATGCATCAATCTTTGCAGCGTTCATGGAGCAGCCTCGTGGGAAAACGGCATCACAAGCAGTACTTCATATAGTCAGCATTCGATAATAGCACAGTGACGTGTGTGTAGAATGAGGAATTTTGATCCATCATAATGCACCAATCTTCGTAGCGACGTAGAGCAGCTCCATGGGATAATGAAAACAAGCAGTACTTCACAGTCTGTACTATTCACCCCGCCAGGACCGCCTTTGTTCAGTCTGAGAGGCAGCGACGATTGTATGCTAATGCGATCAGCGCCTCATTAGCAGCAGCCGTTATTGAAACTGTAATGTGGCTGATGCTCTCTGATTACTGTGCTCTGTATTTTCGAGCACTTGGCACTGTAATGACTACCACAGTTCTAGTTTTAAGTGTTTTAATTAACTTATTCCTATGCAAACATTCTTTTGAGTAAGTAAAAAAAATAGCGATGGATAATAACTTGGAAAAAAAAACTATTCCCGTGTTTTCAGCTGCACTTCGATAACAGGAAATGTATACAAGTAGCCTATATGAGGAGGCAATTACGCTAACGGGGATGTAATTACGATATAAATTTGGGCGCAAAACACGTTCGTCACTGTCCCACATCCATCGCTTTAAAGGAGGTTTCTATTGCAAGAGAGTTTACGTTCAATGAAATGCTCTTTGTTCGCCATCCTTTTTTCGTGACTCTCGAGTATATTTACATTTTCTAGGGCAATGATGAGCGCAATCAGTCTTTGTACATGTCTCTCTTTGTTTGCCTGTCTTTCTGCTTTCCTTTACCGTCGGTGTTTACTCCCTTATATATTTCTTTCCTACTGTCTATCCGTCTTTCAGTCTGTCACCGTCGTTTTGTTTGTATGTCTCTCTCAGTTACTTAGTCTGTCTATGTATCTCAGTGTTTGCCTGTCTATCTACCTATCTCTGTTCATATTTTTGTGTAGGTCAGTATTTATATGCCGGGATACCTGTCTATCTTTCGGCGCCAAATGACCCCGAAGTTGCGGTGCCAAGACAGACCGCCCTTATAATCATCATCACCTCTCTATCTTGCTGTTGCTGTCTCTTTGTAATCAGGTTTTTCTCGTTGATATTTTCTACCCGGTGATTTATATTTTTTTTACCTCCTTATAAATTATGTGGAGTTTCTTTTTTATATTAATGGTTTTTTTTTCATTTTCCCTTCAAATTCAGTGTAATTATGTTCTTTCTGTGTGTGATTTTTCTTTCATCTTCATCCCTGAGGCAGTTTTCTTTACTTTCCTAATATTTTTTCCCTTTCGTCTTTGAGCTGGGAAAACATCTCTGCCTTTTGCTCTTTTACTGTCTCTGTTGCCTCTTTGCAGCTCGCCTATCTCTTTCCTCTTCCTCCTCTTCGTCAACCTCTTTTTTTCCCTTCTCTTTCACGCACCTTTGTCCTTACCTTTCCTCTCGTTTCTATTCCCTCCCTCCTCTCCTTCTCTTGTTTCCTCCCCATCCCCTCCGCGGCATCTGTCTTTTCCTCCCGCCCTCTCTCCCTTCCCTCCCCTCTGCCTCTCCTGTTCCCTTCGTAATTACTCGTTCCGCGCGCGTGCTTCATTCTGGGAGATGTTTTGTTCTTTTACATTACGTTTTTCATTAATGACGACGTTTCATTGTAAAGAGCACACACACACACACACACACACACACACACACACACACACACACACACACACACACACACACACACAGACACACACACACACACACACACTTTTTTTTTATCTGTTTACTTCTAATGTCCTTTTATTTTCGTTTTATTCGACAAAAAAGTGATAAGGAGCATAGCTTTACATCTTCAAAGCAGCTGGTTCTCACCGTTTTCTTTATGTTACTTAGACAAACACCAAGCACCGACCTGCGTACGCGGGTTAACGTCTACGGTGGTGAGTTGCTCCTTTGGCTCACGGGGACTGAAGTAATGGCCGTGTTTTAAAAGAACGCCTCGTCGGAAGTAAACCGTTTGTTCATGAAGAGTTAATTCAGAGTTCATGAATACTCAGACAGCTAAAGCGTTGTGTGCTGCGCCTTCTTTAAGTTTGCTCTGCATCGCGGTTTGTTTCCTCCTCCCGAGTTGATGTCTTGGAAAGTTGGCCAGAGCTCGTAATTGGAACAAGTTAATGAACTTTCCAAGAGATGCTCTCCATTAATTAAAAAGCCGCTTGCTCATGGTAAAGTCGGGAGCATAGGTTATATAGCTGTGCGTAGCCGCGGTGCTCATCTCCGTCTTATTGGCTCATGAGTCTGTGGAGGGTGAGACCCCATTATCCTGTGGCACAGGGGCAGTGCAGCATCTGGGTTACCACAGTTTGCCTTCCTCAGGTTCCCCAGGTATCCATTTATCGATCACCATGAAAGGGAGGATGAACAGTTGGGTGTACTGCGCGCCGACTTCCCAGGCCGGTATTTGAACCCAGGCCCGCGGATTCATAGTCAGGCGTGCTAAACTCGTAATCCACGGAGACGGTCACAGTATGATCATGTGTTTCCCAACACTAAGAAAAAATATCCTTTATAAATCTACATACAGACAAGATACACCGACTACGGCAAACTTTCGTGCACCTCATAACGTTTATAAGCATTACAACTAATGAAGTCCAACGAGGCCAAAGTGTCTGCTACCATTTTCTCATCATCCCTCACAACACTGGGCGCCGGAAGCTATTTGTATGTCACGCGTTTACATTTCATTTTAAATGTTTCGCTCTCTTCCAGTACACAAAGAAAAGAACGCTGATATATGGCATGAAACCTTGCGTATACTCGAATGTAAAGAAGTGTGTGTGTGTGTGTGTGTGTGTGTGTGTGTGTGTGTGTGTGTGTGTGTGTGTGTGTGTGTGTGCGCCCCACGCTTGTTTATGCCTTCCAAGAATGAGTTATGCACACAGTTTCTCATTTTATTTTTCCCTATCCGTCACAGTGTTTCTTCATGATTTTTGCACACACCCGTCAGACGCAGCGTGCCCTTTTCTTGGAAGATCTATTTGTCATAAAAAAAATTATTTTCATTTCCTGTTAAAGTCTTTTTGTTCCCCTGTCACCTTAATGACTCGCCTTCAACAAACTGCAGAGCGACTCTTTTCTTTTTCCTTTTGTGTGTTCCTTTGTCTTCAGCGGCATACGACTAACTGGCTGGATACAGATGTGAGGGGGTACCTGAACTACAGTGGGCGAACGTTTCTCTTGCCTCTCGCCCCTCTCCCTACCCTTAAAATATTTCCGGGGACGAGAGTCTAGTGCGAGAGACATGCTATTAGTGGTCTTTTCCCCTTGCCTGAAGCTCAACTCTACTCAGTTAATTCGCATGGCCGCTTGTATTTTCCTTTTCCTTTCTTTACTTTCAGGTCCTTCCACAACCCCTACTAAATGCTAACACAACACCCTTTCTCTTCATACCTTTTATATACTTCATGACATGCTGCCTAGTGTTCGGATGTATTTTTCTATTACAATGCATTTCTGTTTAGTTCCTCGTCTGTTATGGACGCGGGAGTGTCACAAATGGGTGCCACTTTCAACTCCTCCTTTGCTTTGACACACACACACACACACACACACACACACACACACACACACACACACACACACACACACACACACACACACACACACACACACACACACACACACACACACACACACACACACACACACACACGCCGCCTTCCTTTGAATCAGCTTCCAATCTTATTATTACTCTCCTCTTATATGAGCGGCTGCGTACTCTCCCCCTCTAGTATTGCCTCCCAGTGCCGCTCTCCCCTGTACCAGCACCTTCTATTACCTTTATTAATCTCAGGTTGATTGTTATTGGCATCATTCCCTGCACGGCGCCTCCAACACACTTTCCCTTTCCTGCCAGAGTAGTCACCTTGTCACGTGTGGCGGCGTTATGTGCACCTGTATTAGTGTTCATCGAGGGTGCTTTGATTTCTCCTCAGTATTTCTTGGTTTATCAGTGATGGTTCAGTATTTTCCAGGGAAGTCTTTTTGCTCGTGAGAATAATGCGTTCTGATAGACCAACATAGAACAACATACACACCGTGACAACTCCCGCCGACTTCACCTAATTAAAGGACCATTGTTGGGTTATGTCACCAAGATGTGTTCATTCCGCCGTTCCTTCCCTCCCTCCCTCCCTCCCTCTTTCCCTCCCGGGTTAACGTCTGTCATTGCTCATCTCTCTGCATCATATAATGTACTTTACTGCAATAACTGATTATTCATAAACATTCCCTCACTCTCTCTTTCTTTTTTCTTTCTTTTTCTTTATTTTTTGTCTGTCTTTCTTTCCTTCTTTCTTTCTTTCTCTTTGTTATCTTTCTTTCTCTGTCACACACAAACGCACCCACACAAACACTCATCCACCCACCCACACCCACTCTCACACCCACCCACACACATTGTCACACTACACTTCATGATTGCACTCATATTTTCTTTTCAATAACATGATAGCCATACGAGCCAACACCCAAAGGATCATAAATCCTTCACTGAGGCACCCACATCCTATAACACCACCACACCAGCAAAATCTTTCAGTTCACAAGGTTGCATCTTAATTCCTGCGCTTTGCCCCGATCCAGCAGCATCTCCCACACACCCGAACCACTTTTGTTTCCTCCTCTCACCAAACAAACGACACATAGCTCACCGGAGTAAAGAAATAGAAAACAGTACAAGCGAAAACATCACCCAAGAATACACCCAGGAAGGTCTCGGTTTTGCGCTTCGTGTCACAAGGTAAATTCAACTGCTCACTTTTCCTTCCGTTTCCTCTCCTCTTCAAGCCGCGGCCGCCACAGTCACCGGGAAACCTGGTCTTCTGTGTTTGCGTAGGATTCAAGAGGCTGAGTGAGGCTGTGTTGTGGCCTTCCCCCGCTACTGTTTCCCGAGTATGTACACTGTGACACACACACACACACACACACACACACACACACACACACACACACCCTCTCTCACTCTCTCCCTCTATCTATCTATCTATCTATCTATCTATCCATCTATCTATACATCTGTGCATCTGTGTGTGAACCTATATCTATCTCTACCGTGAGAACACTATCCCGAAAATAATAATGCCAAATAAAAATATTACACATAAATTTCTTGGTAGAAAAATTCGTCGACCCGTTTTAACAATTTTACCCAGAGCGCAAAAGAGCCTTCTAAATTTAGTCACATCTTGAGGAGACGCAATATCATAACGCGTGCAGGCTGCTGAAAAGAAGAGTTAGCAGCCGAAAGCGCTTATTACATTTGGTCGTGGCCGTCAACTCTAATGCAATACGTCCTCCGGATCACGACGCCTTTACAAAACCGGCCCAGATTTTCCTTGCATCATAGTATTTTTATGGCATGGACAGATACGGATAGCGGTACAGACCTACTTATATAAATAGTTTGATGGAGAGAGAGAGAGAGAGAGAGAGAGAGAGAGAGAGAGAGAGAGAGAGAGAGAGAGAGCGGGCGGGCGGATTGGCGAGGGTGAGTGAGTGAGTGAGTGAGTGTGCGTGTTTTCACTAGAAGCAGTAGAGAGGGAGGGCCACAACTCAGCCTCCCTCAACTACTGGGCTTTAGCTGCAAACATTCACCGTCTGTCTTGCGGGTAGCTGGTTGTTGTGGTGCGCGGAGAACATGGAAGCACCACCATGTTGCGACGCGGGAAATAAATAAAGTTTTCTTCGTATTCCTTTTATTTGTACTTCATAACCCTTGACTCGAGCTCCTACATCCTCGGGTAGCCTTTTTTCCCTTCCTTTCCCCAACTTTTCTCGCTTACGTAGTTTTGTGTGAAAAAAAAATCCTTGAAACATTATATCGCCTTCTCTGTAGCGTAATATCTGGCTCTCGACAGGCAGCAGCTCCTGAATAATGATTTCTGGCAACAGCATTTTTCTAGTAGTTTCAAAAAGGGTCTTCTGTTTTCTTTGAGCTAGCCTCTGAAGAGTTCTGAGACCCTGAATAATACAGCGACACACAAGACGAGAAACACGCTGCCTCTCCTTGTAGCCACACAACAGCACTGCCGGGGACAAGTCAAGTTACCGGAAAACAAACCTTGCCGAAGTCTTGTGGCGTCCTATAGCGCGCCGTCAACCGAATACATAGTGACCCTTGACAAACCAGTTATATATATATATATATGTTTTTCCCTCTCTACTTAACTTAGTGCCTCTGAGGTGCAGTAGAGCAGCTTTAGAGTGTGGTCCCTAAGTTTACCTCTACGTGTCTTTTCTCTCTCTCTCTCTCTCTCTCTCTCTCTCTCTCTCTCTCTCTCTCTCTCTCTCTCTCTCTCTCTCTCTCTCTCTCTCAGCTGAATGGTATGGTCACACAATCAGTGGACGGCGCCAATTAGTGAGCCGGACACAGCCTATCATGCCGGCCATCACAACCCCAATAAACTAATGAACACAGTAATGGCTTTATTGAAGTGGGTGTCGTTACGTATCACATTATTGTTTGTGTCCGTCTTTTGATTTTTTTTATCACTGAGTTAAGATATTTATTTTTTTGAAGTGTTAATATGTATGTATCAAGACACCTCTCCACCCGATATTGACCTCTCCTGCTCTCTCGTTCATTTTTTTATTGGAGCAGCGTCTAGCCGGTTTTGTTGTTGTTGTTGTTGCTGTTTTCCTTTTTGACCCTGAGCTTCCGCAGTTGCTGTACAAAAAATGCATGTATAGATGAATATATTTGTTTGTCTGTCTGTCTGCCTCTCCGCCTGTATCTGTTTAGCGGTCTGTGTCTATAATAAAATAATAATATATGTGTGTGTTAGTGTGTGTGTGTGTGTGTGTGTGTGTGTGTGTGTGTGTGCTGCCTCGGAGACACGCGGCGTTACCTGTCTAACGTTGAGTGATGGCGCCGGGCTGGTGGTGGAGGGCCTGTAGGCTCGGCCCGTCTAGCGCGGCGAGATGGCCACGTGTTGTTTTACGGTGGCTGCATGATCCACATATCGACGGACGCGGCACACGTGACGCGGAAATATAAAGTAATGTGTGCCGGCCGAGGACACTTCGTTGTGGTCCTCGATTGACACAGCGGCTGCGTCGTCGTTACCAGATCGCTATAACGCTGGCTGTTAAATGCACCGGTCTTGTGTTCAGCTGTTTTGGTACGACATATTTTTTTTTAGTAAACATAAACCACAGCCTCCTGCTGTCTGTATGTCTCTTTCTCGGCGTCTCAGGTGTTTGGGGGATGCTGGACAGGCCGCTTATAATATTCTCACTCTTCCCGCTCTTTCTGATTCTTCTCATCGTAAAAATATTAAAATTAATGATAATAATGATAATAATAATAATAATAATAATAATAATAATAATAATAATAATAATAATAATAATAAATGTTTGTGTGTGTGTGTGTGTGTGTGTGTGTGTGTGTGTGTGTGTGTGTGTGTGTGTGTGTAATGTTTTAGGAAAAGTTAAACATTCCCTGTACACAGTACACTTTATGTAGTATACCCGTTTAAGTAACACTGACAGAGTAGAGTAAACATACTGAAAAACTTAGGGAAAGATAAAAATCGTTTCATAGTTTTCTGTTAGTACCACCATGACTTGAAGAAGAAAAAGTATGAGGTTTATATTTTAAATAATACTATATTCTTTTAAAAATTATCTCTCCCTCCATTTACCAATGTATCATTCAATCCATCTATCTATCCATATCCGTCAATCTGTCTGTCCGTTTCTCTATTGCTTATGCTCCACTTGTGTATCTAATTATATTTAATGTACTATTCCGTAAACTACACTGCCACTAAAATATAGTTCCTAATAGGAATGTTTTGTTCATTCCAGGTACGTGTGCGGAAGGGGAGATGAAGGGGAGCGTACGCTGGGGTCAGTGAGTATGTTCCTCTTTGTGCATTGAATCTCTTTGAGTGGGAATATTTGCCTCACGCCTCGTTTCTCCATTGCTTTGATGTGTCGCGGCGAAATTTGTCGTGCAGTCAAAAGTGTTGTGTGTTTGGCGGAAACGAGAATCCGTATCAGAATGTTATTATGAAGGTATCGTTGCGCCGTTCACTCTACGGTATTAGATTCATGCCAAAGGGGACGAGCGATGAATATAAGAAAACTCCAGCCATACATATAGACTGAGGATTGGTCGGTGGGAAGGAGTAAGTGGCTTAGCGAACCAAATTGGCTTAATAAAGTGACGTTCATTAAAGCACAAATGTTTTCCCAACACTATATAGATTGTGGAAAGGAAGAAAATGTTATATAGGCGAATCAAACTGGTTTAATACAGTTGTGGAAGAAGTTTCTGTTTTACTCACTTTTTGCCGTTCTTAGGTTGAAGTCGAGTAATCAAGAAAATTTATGTTACTAAGAAGAGTGGAGATATAACACCGTTCGCCATTTAAAGGGGTGTCTTGTAGGCTGTGTTTGTGTCAATGTGGCGAGTCGTATTTATAACAAACGTCAACTTGAGCCGACCCGTGGAGGAGGCAGGAGGTCCATCCCTCACGTGGCCTGTAAGTGGGGCGCCGCCATTATTTATCGGATCATATCAACGACTTCTAGGGCGGGGAAGGTAGTTTTACGGGGAGAGGCGCGTGATGCGGGTACGTACGAGGACGTTTGAGGCAATATCCACTGAGAGAGAGAGAGAGAGAGAGAGAGAGAGAGAGAGTAATAATAATAATAATAATAATAATAATAATAAAAATAATAACAATAACAATAACAATAACAATAACAATAATAATAATAATAATGGATTAAAGGAAAACAGATTGATTATACCACAGCCAGGAATCGAACCGCTGCCCGGCGCACGCTGTCACCGCCACACGGAGGTTTACTTTTGATATTATTACTGTTGCTCTAC
Organism: Eriocheir sinensis; assembly: GCF_024679095.1. Taxonomy (NCBI): domain Eukaryota; kingdom Metazoa; phylum Arthropoda; class Malacostraca; order Decapoda; family Varunidae; genus Eriocheir; species Eriocheir sinensis. The sequence continues at coordinate 5,065,219 of NC_066536.1, forward strand.
AAATCAATGCTCCTTGCTCAAACAGTAGATTGGAAACATCAAAGCTTGATTTCCATGTGTAAATTTGAACTTGTGAAGGGGAGTCGTGATATAATTCATATTTCAAACATTGCATTCATCATCTAACCTTTGGTGTTTTGGCAGAAGATGAATCCATTATGTATATGTGTGCGTGTTCGTCTGTGTGTGTGTGTGGGTGGGTGGGTGGTTGTTGGTGTGTGTGTGTGTGTGTGTGTTAGGGTGGTTGGGTGTGGGTTGGTGGGTGGGTTTGGGTGTGGGTGTAGGTGTGTGTGTGTGTGTGTGTGTGTGTGTGTGTGTGTATGCTGTCGTTGCCGCGGTGCTAAGTTCTGTCTCTCCCCGTTGGTCATGTGTTGGACAAGGATCCCTTTCCCTGAGACCCACTGGGCTGTGGTATCCACTTCGTTATAAGTTCTCTTTAGCCTCCACCAGGTAACCAACCATTTATCGACATTCCACCATGGAGGTAGAAAATCAGTGTGGCTTGCGCCAGGACTTCCTTGGTCGGAAGCATGGCCAAAACACTCTGACACAAAGCTAGTTGGGCTGACCACTACACAACGAATCCACTCACGGGCTGTGGCGAAAGTTATTACTAACTACTTCCTCCGAGGAGCACAAGTCCGCGACTCTGCCTCTCGTCCCCAGGTCAGTCTCCTTGTCACCTGCACAAAGCAGTCTGGCGCGCGGAAGGGAAATATGATGTGTCAGGCAAATGCTTTCGTCTGAAGAAGGAAGAAAGAAGAAGAAGAAGAAAGAGTGAAGAAAAGGAAAAGAAAAAGACGAAGAAGAAAAAGGAAAAGAAAAATGATAACACGAAAACGAAAATAGAAAAAAGAAAAAGGAAAAAAAGGAAAAGAAAAACAAAGTTAAAAAAAAAGACAAACGCCTCGCTCTAAATTCATGTCGGATGTGTTTGAGTCAAAGCTTCATTAGACAAAGGAAACTACTTTTAAACTGACATGACCTTTTTTTTTTTAATTTTAACAATTTCGTGTCCAGGACGTAATGCATGAAAGAAAAAAAATTCCATACCGCCTTCGTTCCAAGTAAAGACATTCTCGCAGTTACTCCTATCCTCGTTTACCTTTGTATTTACCTGCAAAAAAAAAAAATAGGATGCTTCGTGAGGAGAGAAAAAATAAAAAGAGGTTAGGAAACTTCATTAAGGTTGACGCGTGCTTGAAGAGGCTAAGTGGGCGACGCTAATTGAAGGGCGGCAGCTAAGGCGGAGGCTGCACAGCTCGGGAAATCATGACATAGAGGATGAAAGGGAGACGCCGAGCGGGACAAGGGAAGAAAGGTGTTGAGTGACGGCGCGTAAAAGTGAAACGGAGAAGCCGAAATAGATAAGAGAATTGCGTTGAATATTGCTGCAGAAAAGTGGAACAGAAAGGCAGATTGAAAGATGCGAGGAGAATTAAAGTGTGGAGTGGAGATACAGAAAAGAAGAGCAAAGACATCAAGCGAGATGAGAAAAGAATAGCGTTAAAAAATTATGCAGAAAAGTGGAGCAGAGACAAACTGAGACAAAAGGAGAAAAAAAGAATGGAGTAATGATGCAGAAAAGTGGAACAGAGGAGCCGAAAGAGATAGGAGAAAAATTGCGTTGAATATTGATGCAGAAAAATGCAACAAAAAGGTAAATTGAGATAAAAGGATAAAAAAAAGAATGAAGAAAAGGAGAACAGAGGAGCCGAGCGAGACAGGAGAAATGTAATGACTATGGATTATGGAAGACAAATTGTGAGAATAAAAAAGAATAAGAGTCTAGAGTACCGATGTCTAGAAAAGTAGAACAAAGAAATCAAGCGAGATAGGAGGAGAGTAGTGAAGAATATTGTTGCAGAATAATGAAAGGTAAAGGCAAATGGAGACTTGAAAAAAGAAAAAAAAAATGGAATAGCGATGCATCAAAGTGGAATAGAGACATCAAGGGAGATAGGAAAAAATTATGTGAAATACTGATGCAGAAAATGAAAGAAAAAGGCACATAGAGACAAGAGGGGAGAGAGAGAGAGAGAGAGAGAGAGAGAGAGAGAGAGAGAGAGAGAGAGAGAGAGAGAGAGAGAGAGAGAGAGAGAGAGAGAGAGAGAGAGAGAGAGAGAGAGAGAGAGAGAGAGAGAGAGAGAGAGAGAGAGACGATGTAGATAACTGGAGCCGAGGAGAAAAAAAGAGCTCAAAGAAGAATTGGGTTGAATATTAATGCGGAAAAGTGGAACAGAAAGCTACAGCGAGACAAGAGGAGAATAAAAGCGTGAAGCAAAGATACAGAAAAGTTAAACAGAAAGGGAAATTGAGACGAGGATAATAAAGGCGAGGAGTAAAGATCCAGAAAATTGAAACAGAGAAGGCAAGCGAGGCAGGAGAAGAGTTGTATCGAATAAGGATGCAAAATAGAGGAATAAAAATGGAAATTCTAACAAGAGGAAGATTAAGACGTGGAGTAGCAATGCAGAGAAGTGGAACAAAGAAAACAAGCGTGATAAGAGAAGGATTGTGTTGAATATGGATGCAGAAGAGTGGAACAGAGGTCAAGTGTATAATTTTAATGTAGAAAAGGGGAACAGAAAGTCAGATTGAGACAAAAGGAAGATAATTGAATGGAGCAACGATGCAGAGATGTGAGACAGAGGAGTCAAGGGAGATAGAAGAAGAATTGCGTTGAATACTGACGCTGAAAAATATAAGGGAAGGCAAATTAAGACAAGAGGAGAGAAAAACAAAAGGAGTAACGGTGCAAAAAATGTTTATCGGAGGAGCCAAGCGAGACGAGAGTGTAGTGACGTGTGGACCAATAGTGCAAATAAGTGATACGGAAAGGGTTGGCAAGAAAGAATACTATAGCAAGGCGTGTACAGCGATGCGGAACGTGGCAAAGAAGGAATCCAAGCAAGACCTCAACAGAAAAAGTGTGGGGTAACGATGCAAATATAAGAACAAATTGGAGACAAGCTAGACAAGTAAAAAGGAAAGTGAAGAGTAAGGATGCAGAGGAAAACAAAGAGACGTACAGTCTGAGTGAAGTAAGCGAGCATGAAATTAATTAACATGAAGGCATCTTTTTACCGGCTTCTTTGTAGGGTCAGTATGTAGCACTCCTTCTTTTACAGCTCGTTGTCTGCATCTCTTAACGTTAGCAAGGGTGACCTCCAGATGAAGCAACAAAAGAGTGAACTTGCTCCAACATAATGCAACATGAGACTCGGTGCGGTTTCCAGTTCTGTGTTTGTAACTTGAGGAGACATTACGCGGGAAAGCTAAAGAGAAAAAGGAAATACACTGTCGACACACACACAAAAAAGGAAGGATCACACAAGCAGAAGTTAAATGGTTTCCCTGAAGTGAGGAAATTGCTAGCTTGATAAAATGAGGTAAACGTTGCACGGAGAAGAATATATGTATATGTATATATATATATATATATATATATATATATATATATATATATATATATATATATGTATATATATATATATATATATATAAACCTTCCTCGGCGTTCTGTATGAGCCTGGTAGTCATCTTCAGCAGCCTCCGGCAATCAATAGTCTGCCAGTCACACGTATCGGCAAGGGAACGCCATGAAGTGACCAAGATTATAGGCGGCGCGTCGCTCGTCGGAGAAACCTCAAAAGAGAGAGAGATGGAAGTATCGATTAGGAGATAGCAGGTCGGTAAAAAAAACTGTGGAACCAAAAAAAAGGAAAAGGTGAAAATAAAGATGAATTATTTTTGAGTCACAGAAGATTCAGTTTCCGCGAGCTTTACATAATGTGATGACAGCGACACACACACACACACACACACACACACACACACACACACACACACACACACACACTGTCAAAGCCTCCCAAAACATGATCTCACCGCCCTCCCCGCATTCCTACCATCCCCCTACCCATCCCCCTCCGTCCTGGAGGTTTGTGTTGATAGTCATGAATAAAAATAAAAAAACTGAGATTCTTTAAAAATCAAAAATTGAAAATTTATATTGAAAAATGTGGGTGTGGGTGTGGGTGGGTGTACTATATATGCTATAGTGAGCATTGAAAGAAAACAACCATCACAATAGTAGCCCATCAAGAAATGAGGAAGGACTGGAAAGAAAACAACCACTACAATAGTAGCCCTTCAAGAATTGATGAAGGACTGGAGGAGAGGTCTGGATCCCTTGTCAAGGGTCTTAGTCCTATTACTTCTACTTCTTCCTCCTTTCAAGCCCCTTTTGACGGCTATAATTGTGTCATTGCCAGAGGGAAGTGGTGCTCTCCGCACCAGGGTGTCTCCTCATAATGACTCCTCTTATGTGGATGGAGGAACATAAGTTCAGTGGAAAAGACGAGGAATAAACGAGCAAAAGTTGTTAGTGTGGAGCGAGTGAAGGTAGTGCTCAGGATACAGGTGTTGGCTGTTTGGACTAGACTCAGTTTGCTGAAGTCTGGAAATGGGGTTCGGCACGTTTCTGATTAGTCGCCTCTACGATTAAACATTATCTCTCTCTCTCTCTCTCTCTCTCTCTCTCACACACACACACACACACACACACACACACACACACACACACACACACACACACACACACACACGGCATCAAACAACACAGAGGACACATTAATACTGATGACACAGACATTGCCTTCCTCCGCTGCCGCGCTCCCCGCCTTGTTATTAGCTTCTTTAAGGTAGCGAAGATTGTCTTGGGACCTCGGTGTTCCGTTCGCTGGTCTTCTATATATAGTACACTAAGGATAATAATGGTAATAATAATAAAGACATTGATAATAATATTGATAATGATAAGTACAGTAAGAATAAGAATAACAACAATAATAAGTGATAATGATAAAATATTACTGAAAATAATAATAATAATAATAATAATAATAATAATAATAATAATAATAATAATAATAATTTTATTAGTGTTATTATTAACTATTCTTAACATCATCATTAGTATCTATTAATATTGTTATTATTTTCTGTCAACTTGGATTTTTTTAACTTGTTGCGGATTAGGAACAACATTAGATGCATCGCAGACTTCAAGGAACTTCCACATATTAAAAATAAGTAAATATAATCCTTGACGAATTATGGACATCAAGGAAATATTTTAAGCTCACATAAACTTGTGTTGCTTACAAATGCCGACCATCTCGTCTGATGATGTTTTTTTTGGTCAAAGCAGCTTCGTAACTTTTGTTGCTGAAGAAACTGCCGACATTAATATAAGGAAAAAGAACAGTTATGACCGCCGCAGGCCTTTGTGTTAAGTTGCGGCCTTTTGTCGTGCAGCCTCTCCAGTAAATCTACTCCGCAGAGCACCGCTTTGATCCGGCCCATGGATGCCTCGGTCCTGAATTAGTTTCTGTTTTTTGTATGTTAGATTATCTCATTCTTTTGGTTCGTTCTTTTCTCTAAGTATTTCTCTGGATTAAAAAGAAGAATGTTGTCAGCACGTCCAAGTTATACATTCTCTAGTAAGTCCAGTTCACCCATCCATTCTGTAACTTTTCATTATCCTAACTGTGGCTTCAACGCTCTTGGAAGACAATGGTTTTACTGACCAAAGGTAATTCCAAGCTTTTAACTTTTAAATTTGTACTCTTCAGGAATATGTGCGGTGTAGTAAAACCTAAAATTCCCATTGAAATATAAACAGTTTTTTAATTGTTATCATTCTCTGTGATAATCTTAAGAAATCATTATGTCTGTTAGATTATTAACTGTCCTGTGTAAGTATGAACAGTCGTTACGTACATGTTTGCTTGCTGTATGTCTGTGTTTGCCCCCCCCCCACCCCACCTCTCTCTCTCTCTCTCTCTCTCTCTCTCTCTCTCTCTCTCTCTCTCTCTCGACACACACACACACACACACACACACACACACACACACACACTACGCAGTTGACGAGGGTGAGGTGGAGGGCATCAGGACGAGGCAGAAGTGAATCATGGGTTGGCGGGGCTGGAGGTGTCTAGTTACGCCGCCACGCTGGCCGCAGACCGCAGCCCCGCCGCCCCCGCCTCGCCTCCACCTAATATTGTATTCTTCCTTCCAGACAAGATGGGCTTCTTCTCTGACTCATGTTCAGTCTTTGACGCTAATTCTCCAGTCCTAATACTCTTATGCTCAATACTCTGATACCCTTCTACTGTATTAACAATACTCTATTCCTTCATTATTAATGTTATTTTATAATAGCTTCAGCATTAATGATATTCAAAGGTTTCTGCGGAATGTTGCTATCATTGCATATTATAATTTCAAATAATATTTGCTTTTCTCCATTTTCCTGGTAATGATTGATCATGCCTTTAAGGAAGAGCACAGCTTTGTGTTTTTACATTATTAGTGCCTGGCCCAGCCCGTTGTGGCGCAGGCAAATGTTTATAGTGGCGCCATCTTGCATTGCCTCATGCTGCCCCCCCCCCGGAGCTCATATTTAATCCTAGAATCTAGAGTCCGGTTTGATAGGTGGCCTTCTGGACAGCATGTGGGTAGTTTTAAGCCACTCGGCGGCGGCTGAAAAATCCCAGCTTGGTGGCACCGGTCGGGGCGCGAACCCGCCTGTCCTGAATGCGGCGCCGTCACGCTATCCACTCAGCCACGCGCATTAGTATTTCACTACTTGTGAGTTTATAACTTTCCTTATAGCACACACACACACACACACACACACACACACAGGGCAGAGGTGTTCGGAGTATCGGGGTTATAAACACTCCCCATTGGGAGGCTGCATGACGGACCCGGGACAATCATGACATAGTAAACCTACTTGTTACTATATTAGCAACGTTGTACTCGTCTTCTTCACGTCTGGATAAAACATTATCTGCTCCTAATATGTCCCTCGACACACATTTATCTTTACACGCTCGTCCTCTCCCGCGGTAGCACATTACCTATACTATGTAACGCAGGACTTGTATCAGATCTGCGAAGCACTAACACAACTTAACCAAACCCACACAAATCTAAGGAAACCAAACTTGAGCAAACTTAACCAAGCCAATCCTAACATAACCCAACCTAACCTAAACCAGTCTACCTCATAACACGTACCTTTCATCAACGAGGTAGTTGCGCTATTAAACGATGCGACGTAAAAGGTAATATCAGCGCTGAGCAGATTAATGTTAGCTGAGGCGCGTGTGGTCCTCTCCACATGATGGACAGTGACGGCGAGTCATGGCTCGGGGTAAGATCTCGTGGGAAGAGCAGCAGCAGCAGCAGCCAGGGGTTGGGGTGGGTGGGGGGTGGGGGGGTAACACCTGCACGAGTTGTCTGTTCACTTGACGCCCGATTTGTGCCCACTGTTTCTTTATTCTTATGTGCCTGTTCTTTCTTTTATTTTTCTTACTTTTTTTAAATCTCCTTTTCTTCTTCTCCTCCTCCTCCTCCTCCTCCTCCTTCTCCTTCTCCTCCTCCTCCTCCTTCTCCATCTCATCATGCACTTCCTTCTTATCAGTGAGGGATGTAGCAGGCTGGTTGTAGAACATGCACCGCCCAGCCCCAGGCAAACTGCCGGCCGTGCTGCCACTGTGTTCGACTCTCAGGTTCTCGGTGACGGCCGAGCTTAAGGCGACCGGCGTACAACCCTCAAGTCTTGACGCAACCTGGAGACCCGCGGAGTGGCGGCTGTTGCTGCCTTGCTGCTCAGCGACACCGCCCTCAGTGTCTGCACGGGACCAAGTGAGGGTGGACGTGTGATCCACTGCTGCTGTGAACTCGCGCTCTCGCCTCGGTCATCCACCCCAGCACACA